>NC_142685.1:62270000-62427500 GCF_056320005.1 Nelumbo lutea
CATATTTATTATCTATGATTCTTATCCATTGACTTCGATTTTCCTTACTGAATCTCTAACACCATTTGCTGAAGAGAGCCCTGTTAATATTCCTGATACCCCTGATGCCTAAACCACCAAATTTCTTTGGTTTACACACAGCTTTCCAATTCCTCAAATGGGATTTGAATTTGTTCCCCCAACCAGCCCATAAAAAGGTCCTCATTTTCATTTCTAAAAGGCAAAAGCTTTGCAACACTGGTAGGGATTTGAAATAACCACGGGCAATAATAAATAGGGAATGAAAATAAAACACTCCTTATCAATGTGAAGTTTACCACTGTTACAAGCTGCTAATTCTCCAAGTATAGTACCGCAAGGGTACTATTGTAAATTTCTCTTTTTTTTTTATATCCTGTCGCCCTATTATATATACAAAAAGTTGGCGCCGTGAGCAAGACTTTAGGCTCTCAGATCTCTCTTCTCTCTTCTTCTTCTTCTTCTCTCTTTCTCTCTCTCTCTCTCTCTCTCTCTTCTCTCTTCCTCGGCATAACATGGTATCAGAGCGGGACTACCAGATCTGAAAGGAGAGATCGAGTGAACAGTTTCCTTCGCACCAGATTTCCAGATCTGCCACTCATCTACTGTTTGGCTGATTGAAGATCAAGGTTTTCTCGCGCACTGAAGTAACCTCTCTCCTTTTTTTCTGGTCGTGTGCCAGGGCAGAATCTGTACTAGGTCTGCTGATTGGATGTGAGGTGATCAGCACCTCTTTCTTTCCTTATTTGTGGGGTCAATTGACCCCTGTATAAACTCTAGATTGTGAAGACCTTTTGTGTGCTGCGATAGCAGCTTTTATGGTGAACTAAAGGTCAGAGAGTGACCTGTACTTGCTATGACAGCATCTCTGTTGATATGTAGGTCAAGAGATGACCTGTATGCAATGTGACAGCAACCAGTTTGATTCTGTAGGTCAAGGGATGACTTGTTAGTGCTGTAACAGCACCTGTGTTTGACAGAAAAGGGTTGTGTTTCCGAAGAAAAAAAGGGGTTCCTTTCTCCCTTGGTGTTAGACCTTTTTCTTTATGGTTTTGTACCCACTTTAAGAGTTTTTGAATCTATAATCCTGAGCGGTGAAGATTCTGCTACATCCAGTGTTTCCTCAATGCAGAATGGAATGAGTGGGGGTGTGGACCTATCCTTTCCCATGGCTGTTATTCCTCTCGATGGCTTAAATTATTTAGAGTGGTCAAGAGGGACTAAGTTGTACATTACTGCAAGGGGAAAGATAGGTTATATAAATTGAGAGAATCAAAGAACCCAATTCTGGGAGTGCTGAATATGACAGATGGAACCAGGAAAACATTATGATCATGTCCTGGCTTTCAATGTCTATGCAACCTCAAATAAGAAGGAATTTTATGTGGGCTGAAACGGCAAATGAGATATGGGAACAAGCAAAATCAACCTATTTTGAATTGTGTCTCTATGCAAAAATTTACCAATTATAGGCAGAATCGTTCACTTGTAAACAAGGGGAGAGGTGCTTGTCTGTATACTATTCAGACTTGACCTTTGTCTGGAAGGAGTTAATCATTATCAGACTGTGGACTGGAAGTGTGATGAAGATGCAAAATTGTACAAAAAACTTGTTTCCTAGCAAAGAGTGTTTGCTTTCCTACATGGCTTGAATCCTGCATATGAATCTATCAGAGTCCAGATCCTAGGTAGCAAGGATCTTCCATCCGTCTAGGAAGTTTATGCTCTAGCACAATTAGAAGAAAGTAGAAGAATTTTGCTGGACAATTCTAGATGGGATGCAGTTGTGTTGGCAATGAAAGGGAGTGTTACTACTGGTGGGGGAAATACCTTTAAGAAGGGGGATTTTCAAAAAAAGGTGGATGACAAAGACAAACTATGGTGTACTCATTGCTAGAAACCTCGACACACCCGAGATACATGTTGGAATCTTCATGAGAAGCTGAAATGGGCTTAAGATTTGTGTAAGAAGAAAGGATTAGAGTCGAATAAAAAGTTAGGATAGCAAGGTACAAGAAAGCACACTCCTCTGGATTTGATCCAAGGGAGGATATTATTAATTCCTTCTGTGACCATTTAGAGCTCTATGGTAGAGCAATTCGTCATATGGATGCTCCTCTCTCAACTTCATTTGCGTCTACATTAGATATAACTCTGCCATAGTTTTCCATGTAGCATTTCATACCCTTGACACTCCTTGGATCATTGATTTTGGAGCGTCTAAACACATGACTGGTAAGTCCTCTTACTTTCAAACCTATCACCTCCTTTTTGGAAGAGACAAGGTGAGATTAACTGATGGATCATACTCTACCATAGTTGGTCAAGGAACCCTTTCTCTTTCCTTTGGCCTTACCTTCTCTAATGTTTTACATGTCCCGAAATTTCCCATTAATTTGTTCTTTGTTAGTAGTATTACTAATTCCTTAAACTGCTCAGTGAACAATGACCTTTTTCCCTTCTTACCGTGTGATCCAGGATGTATGGTGGATAGACTTTACATGCTGGAGAATAAGGCTAGTCTTCAAGTTACAGAGTCTAAGAGCCAATCTTGTAAGAGTCAGGTCTATTTATGGCATAGTCGTCTTGGTCATTTATCTTTTGAGTCTTTAAAAATTGTGTTTCCAGAGTTGTTTAAGTCAGTATCAGTGCCAAAATTTACTTGTCAAACTTGTTAATTGAGTAAGCAATGTAGAACTCATTTTTCTTCAAGGAATAATAAATATGAATTTCCTTTCTACATTGTTCATTCTAATGTTTGGGGCCCTGTTACTTTACCATCTGAGAGTGGCTACAAGTATTTTATTACAATTATCGATGATTATTCCAGATATACATGGGTATATCCCATGTGAACTAGGGATTAAGTACCCAAAATTATTCAAGATTTTCAGCGGATGATCTTCACCCAATTTCAAACTAAAATCCAAAATTTTCAATCGGATAATGCCAAAGATATTTTCATAGTGATCTCACGAAGTTTTTTGCTTTGCGTGGTTCACTTCACTATAGCTCTTGTGCCCGAATACCACAACAAATTGGTGTTGCTGAAAGAAAGAACCGACACCTTGAAGTGGCCTGGGGGTTACTAATTCATATGAGTGTCCCAAAACGTTTTTGGCTTGAGGCGGTCCTTTGTGCTACCTATCTCATCAACCGTATGCCCTCTCGTTGGTTAGAGTGCAAAGTCCCATTAGCTTGTTTTCCCTAGGCTCCCCTTCTTTCTATTACTCCTAATGTGTTAAGTTGTTGTTGTTTTGTTCAAAATCTGTCACCCACTCGTGGAAAGTTAGATCTTCATGTTATTCCTAGTATCTTCTTGGGGTACTCTTTCACTCATAAGGGGTACTAGTGCTTTGATCTTGTTTCTCGGAAATTTTATGTTTATATGGATGTCTCATTCTTTGAGGGTGAGCCTTTCTTCCCTGTTTCTCCTCAAGGGGAGTATAGGAATGAGGAGAAAATGGTTTTGTCCTATCATGCTAAATTGGATTGTGGGCAATATTGATTGCAGCTTGATTGTCACAGTATAACATCACAGGTTCCTCTGCTTTCACCCCAATATCAATCAAAAGAGACCTAACCCAAAGAAGTTCGGAGACACCATGAGCCATGGATCTATACTCAACCTCTACACTTGACCTTGCCACAACCGCTTGCTTCTTACTCTTTCAGGAGATCAAGTTTCCACCTACAAAGGTACACACTCTTGATGTAGGCCTCCTGTCATCTAAGCATCCTGCCCAGTCTACATCTGTATAGGATTCTAGCTTCAGATTCTCATGATTTGAGAAAAGAATGGCTCTGCCAGGTTGCTTTTTCAGATATGCAACTATTCTCTCAATAGTTTCCCGGTGCTGAACCCGATGTGCATGCACACAACACTGACAGCATAAGAAATATCTGGTCGTGTCATACACAAATATAGTAGTCGGCCCACCATTCTTTGATATCTCCCAACATCCTTTACCAATTCACCATCCACACCATTAATTCTGTGATTTGAATCAATAGGAGTGTCTGCTAATTTAGTCCCAGCTTCCCAGTCTCTCGCAGTAGGTCAAGTACATACTTTCTCTATGAAATGAAGATCCCGTGCTTAGATCTTAAAACTTCAATCCCTAAGAAGTACTTGAGCTCACCAAGATCTTTGATATCAAATTCTTGTTGCAATGATTTTTTGAGATCATCAATCTCCTCCAGATCATTTCCTGTCACCACTATATCATCCACATACACAATCAGAATTGACACCAAAGCATCTCTCCTCTTCACAAAGAGGGTGTGATCAGACTGTGTCTGTGTGTATTCAAAATGAATGAGTGCTCCTCTGAACCTATCAAACCAAGCCCTAGGTGACTGTTTCAGCCCATACAAATATTTTCTGAGTGTGCACACATTTCCTTTACCAACATTTTATAAAAGCTTGTTGGAATGTCCATATATACCTCCTCCTATAAGTCACCATTGAAGAAAGCATTTTTGACATCAAGCTGGAACAATGGCCATGAATAGGTGTCTGCTTGAGATAAAAGGATACGAACTGAACTCATCTTAGCTACTAGTGCAAAGGTTTCCAAATAATCAATACCATAGGTCTGAGTATACCCTTTTGCTACCAACCTTGCCTCGTACCTCTCTATCTTGCCATCGGTCGTATACTTCACTGTGAATACCCATCGACATCCAACTGTCTCCTTGTCTGGGGGGAGATCAACTATTTCCCAAGTTTGGTTTTTGACCAAAGCATCCATCTCATCTTGCATGGCTGTTTTTCACTCAGGTTTGGAGAGAGCCTCAGTAACATTCCTGGGTGTAGACACAGAATCCAGGGAAGAAAGAAAAGCATGGTAGGAGGGTGATAAGGCACTGTAGGAAAGATGGTGTGAAATGCAGTGGGCTGTACACTTTCTCTTCCCTTTACGAACTGCAATGGGAAGATCAAGGTCAGTGGGATCAACTGCAACAATGGTGTTAGGGACAGAAAATTATCATCAGAAAACATAACAGGCTCAGGCTCAAGAGGAATACCTGGAACTATATTTGTCGAATCTGGAGTTTTAGAAGGACTAACATAGAGTGGTGTGGATCGAGGATGTGTGGAGTTAACCATCATTTTCTGGCGCTGATATTGTTGTGAGGCTGCCCATAGTGGCTCAGGTAATGAAACTGGAGGTGCAGGTGGTGGCTGAACTGATGGAGGCACCACAGAAACAGGAAGAGGAACAGATTGTGAGTTCTTCTCCCCAAAACTCTCCCTCTGAGGAGAACTACTTGAGAAGAAGAATGTGAATTCAAAAAAGGTAACATCCATAGTGACAAATCTGCTCCTCGACACTGGGTCATAATAGCAATACCCCTTTTGGTTTTGAGCATACCCAAGAAAAACACATTTCTTGGCCTTAGGATCCAATTTCTTACGATGAGGGACAAGAATGTGAACAAAAGAAAATTTTTCTGTTTTTAGGATACCAGTTAGGGAAGCTAGGAAACTGGAGAAGTTGATGAGAGATTTCTTATGGGAGTCGGGACAAGGAAAAAATGATCACTTGGTTAATTGGGAATTTGTGTGCAGAAGTAAAGAAGAGGGGGGTTTGGGACTTGGGAGGGTAACTAGAAAAACTCAAACTCTGTTGGGGAAATGGTTGTGGCATTGGCCTTTGGAAAGAGAGAGTTTGTGGCATGAGGTGGTGGGAAGCATTCATGGGAGGTCAAAGAATGAATAGGATGCTGGTGTATCGAGGCAAGCTAACCTAGCAGCACCTTGGAAGGCTATTCACAACACCCTTCCCCAATTCCTCAATTTTATCACGTATGAAGTTTGTTTTGGCAACTCTGTCCATTTTTGGGAATATTTGGGTAGGAGACGCACCGTTAAAGGATTTGTTCCCTTCGCTATTTTCTATTTCTTTGTACAAAAAAGAGGTGGTCTCAAAATTTGTCTCACCTTTGGGAACACCCTTAGATCCTACTTGGGATTTTGGGTTTCGTAGAGGTTGTAGGGATGATGAAATTGATTCTCTTTCTGCTTTGCTTGGTTGTCTTTATCAGGTTTGTTTGGATCCCTCCAAGCCAGATAAGAGGGTTTGGACTCCTAGACCCAATGGAACCTTCACTTGTGCTTCTTTCTTCAAGTCCATCTCTCAACTTTTTACTCACCAACCCTTTCTGTCAAAAGAAATTTGGTGTAGGCCAGTTCCCCCAAAAATTATGGTATTTTGTTGGGAAGTATTCCATGGGAAAGTAAACACTTTAGATAACCTACAAAATTGGTGTATCCTCTGTAGAGCTCACGGTGAGGATTGTTACCATTTATTAATATCTTGTTCCTTTTCTGCAGACCTTTGGGCTTTGGCTACTTTCGTTGTTTGGGGGTAGTTGGAGTCTACCAGCAAAAGTTCACATGCTCTTCAAGCATTCTACCTTTTATTGGCCTACAAAAATAAGGAGAATTATGTGGAGATGTGCTCATGCTGCTTTGATTTGGACCCTTTGGAAAGAAAGAAATCTTAGAATCTTTCAAGAAAAGGAAAGGAGCAGCCAGGATTTGAAAGACTGTGTGTTGAATAGGGCAATACTTTGGCTGAAAACCTTGTAAATCTTTCATCAATTCTCCTTTAATGACCTTTGGAGAAATTGGTCAACAGTAGCGAGGTGTTCATCTCTAAAGGACAAATCAATTACAAGCTGGTCTCCTCCATCCGAAGGCTCACTAAAGTTGAACTTTGATGGAAGTAGCATGGGTAATCCAGGTTTATCCGGAATGGGGGGTGCTTTGAGAAATGCGAAGGGAGAGATTTTGTTGCTTTACTCAGGTCCCTTGGGATTTGGGAACTCCATCAGGGCAGAACTTTTAGCTGCTGTACAAGGGGTGCAATTTGCAAACTAGCTGGGGGTACAACAACTAATAATCGAGGGGGACTCCAAACTGGTGGTGGGTTGGTTGAAAAATTCTGAAGAAGCTATGTGGCGATACAAGAATGAAATGAAGAAATTCAGTTGGTTGACAAGGAATATGTTGGTCACTGTACAGTGGGTAGGGAGATCAGCAAATACTTTGTCAGATATGTTAGCTAAGCAAGGGGTAAATAGGGAAGAATTATTTTGGGCTCAGTTGTGATTCTTGTTTTTCTTTCCTAGTTTACTTGTAAGATTCAAGGAGGGGCTGTGGCTCGCGCCTCTTGCTGAGATGATGTATGAACTCACTCTAAATTTACTTTTGAATCAATAAATTTATTATTATTCATCAAAAAAAAAAAAAAAAGAAACACAACCAAAAACCCTCAGAGGTATATGAAATATCTCTCCATCTGGAAAAAAGGAGGCTAAGTGGCACCTTAAACCCCAAAGTCCATGAAGGAACATGGTTAATCACATGTACGACTGTAAGAACTGCATTTCCCCAGAACTGCACAGGAAACCATAAGACTCCTTGCCACCTCCACAATGTGTCTGTTTTTCTTCTCAGCAACTCCATTCTGTTGCGGTGTATATGCACAACTGCTTTGATGAACTACACCATGTTCTTAGAGATACGTGGTTAGGTTCTTCTCAAATTACTCTCTGGCATTATTTGATCTAAAAGCCTTAGTTCTCACTCCAAATTGTGTGAGAACCATATGGTGGAATTGTCGTACTAAGTTAGGAATCTCATCACGTGATCTCATCATCAGTGTGAACAATATTAAAAGTACAAGTACTTTTATTACTTGGTTTATAAGACTGTCTACAATGCTTTCCTAACTGACAACTCTCACACTCCAAAGTAGATAATTGAATAGGCTCAAACAACTTTGGGAAAAGACATTTCAAAGAAGTAAAAGAAAGATGTCCCAAGCGATTGTGCCAAAGCATAATTTGGTTCACTGACTCTGACCCCCTACTATTGTTGCTGCTAACATGATGACCCTTATATCTCGGAATCTCATCCAGAAGGTAGACTCCATTCACCTCACGACCATCCCAATCATCTTCTTTGGCTCCAGATCCCGCAAAACACAATTACCAGGAAGAAAGGTCACAGAACAATTCAAATTTTTTTGTCAAAGAACTAACAGACAATAGGTTGGTATGAAGTCTAGGGACATGTAAAACAAAAGACAAAGTTATATCGTTGGTCACTCTAACTGTCCCCTTCCCAGCAATGGGCATATGTGAACCATTTGCTGTAGACTGTCTCTACCAGAGCACAATTGATAGGAACTGAAAATTGTAGGGGCATTAGTTATATACTTAGATGCTCTTGAGTCTATAATCCAAGGAAGTCCCTCCTTACCTGAAGTGGATGCAAGATTTGCAGTTGCATATGAACTACCTATATGTACAAAGGAAGTGATGTAGTTGGCTCTTGCATTCTGCTGTCCATCTAGAAGGCTAGAGTTGGGTGAATCTTTCTTACTCATAAGCTGTCCAAACCTTTCCAGTTCTGTTCTCACTGCTGCTACTGCAATGGATTCCCAATCAGTTTGGGAGAGAGGGGCTTAAGAGTTTGTTGTAGTGCCTACATTTGCATTTCCCTTCCTGTTTCTTATCCGAACAGGGAAAAGATTTGGATGAAGCTTCCAACAAGTGTCCTTGGTATGCTTAGGCTTCTTGCAATAATCACACACCAAGTCCTTCTTATCTTCCCTTCTATTCTCACTACTCCCCCTGTCTCCATTTGGCTTAGGTTTTGTTGTTTCAAAGTTACATTCCTCCTACTCTCCTCTCTAGAGACAAAAGCATAGGCTTGAGAGAGTGTCACACCCTCCCTAGAAAGAATATGCTGCCTAGCAATGTCAAATTCAGGGTTCAGCCCTGCCAAGAACTCAAAATCCCTATTCCTCTCTACCAGTCTGTGATAAGTTGCTGCATTATTTACATTTTCCCATACCACAGTTTCTAAGTGATCTATTTCCTGCCATAGGGTTTTCAGCATGGAGAAATACACAACAAAAGGTTTTTCTCCCTGTTTCATACATATCACTTGATTTCTTAACTGATAGTCTCTAGCTTCATTTTGCTTCTGAGAGTAGGTTTCAGTCATTCCATCTCAAATCTCCTTAGCAATATTAGCCCATAGGAAATTTTTTGCAATATGATGTAACATAGAATTACAGAGCCAGGACATTACCATGTAATTCTCTTGCACCCATTGGGAAGAGTCTGTATTAGGTTTCTTTTCCTCCCTAATGAGATACCGTAATTTTCCATGAGCACCAATAGCCATCTTAGTTGATTGTGCCCACTCCAAATAATTTGTACCATCAAGTTTTACTATAGTAATGATCCCAGACCCAAAAATATCACTACTACCTCCAACACCCAGTCCTACAGTACCGGTAAATTTCATCTTGGTATTCCAATTCTCCATTTTACTTCAAACAGTTCAACAGTAAGAAAAAAATAGATTGGAGACCTTCAAAAAATAATTCAATACCAGGCACACAGAAACCAACCCTTCCGGAAGAAGAAAACCCTACATGGAGGGAAATCTCTCTCCCCACGCCTCCCAATAGAGAGAAAAGTGAATCGATCACTCCGGGAGGCCTAGAAAATTTTAGAAACCAAACCACCCTCTTCAGAAAATCAAAAGAAAACTAACAATACCTGGGCACACAAGGTCAGATAAAAAACAAAGAGTCCAACTTTTCTGGGACTCTTCCACGTACTCCAGTTCGTCCTGATTTTGATGTCGAACAGTAGATCACCTTCCTGATGTCTAGGTCCTACCAAAAACTACAAGAACTGGGCAATCTATAGCAGATCGATCAACCCTTTACTACATGTAGTCGGCTGATCTAGGGCTACATGAGAAAGCTGCTGAATTAAAAAATATGAAAGAAAGTAATTTCTTGAAGAGAGAAGGAAGGAAGAAGAGAAGAAGAGAAGTTGAAAGAAAAGAGAGCAATAATCTGGCCGCCCCCTTCACTTATTATTTATAGTAAAATAATAGAACAATACAAAGACAACTATGCCCTTTTAGGGCGGCAAAACATAAAGCATCATATATAACACTCAAAAAACATAATAAAATTTGGACTCACATAACTACTGTGGTCCCCACCGCCTATCTAACAACTAACATAAAACATCTACTCAGAAAAATACCATAAAACTAATTATTTTTGAACAATGTTCAAGAGCTATGGAGCACCTAGAAGCTGTACCACCAATGCCATTAGACTCTTCGGGGGCGGATCATACCCATTCAGGTACCTTGGTTCCTGTTGATGTTCTTGACCCTATTGCTATTGATACATCTGTTGCTAATGACCTTGACCTTCCTATTACTCACTGGAAAGGTGTTAGATCTTGCACCACTGAACACCCCATTTCCCACTTTGTTTCCTATGAAAACATTTCACCCTCCTTTCGGGCCTTTTTCTCTTCCATTGATAGTATTCCTGTCCCTGAGAATGTGGCATAAGCTCTTTTGGTACCTGAATGGACAGATGCTATGAAGGAAGACATTATTGCGTTACATAAAAATGGTACATGGGAACTAGTAGATCTTCTTGAGGGGAAGTATCCGGTTGGATGTAAATGGGTTTTCATGGTTAAACACAGGGCTGATGGCACCGTTTGGCGGTATAAAGATTGTTTAGTGGCAAAGGGGTTTACACAAGTGTGTGGAGTAAATTATGTAGAAACTTTTGCACCAGTTGCTAAGATGAACTCCATTAGAGTCATTTTCTCCCTTGCTACTAATCTTGACTGGGTTCTTCATAAGCTTGACATCAAGAATGCCTTTCTGAATGGTGATCTTGAAGAGGAAGTATACATGGTACAACCCCTGGTTTTTGGGCTCAAGGTAATGAACAAAAATTGTGCAGGTTAAAGAAATCATTATATGGGCTGAAACAATCACCAAGGGCTTGGTTTAGTAGGTTCCCTGTAGCAGTACAACAAAGAGGATACAAGCAGTGTCAATCTGATCACACATTGTTTGTGGAAAGAGGGGAAGGAAAAATTGTAGCACTGATAGTATATGTTGATGATATATTTATCACTGGTGATTGAAAGGATGAAATTCAAAAGTTGAAGAATTTTCTTGCTACGTTTGAAGTGAAGGATCTAGGTCCTCCAAGGTACTTCTTCGGGATTGAAGTGGCCCGCTCACAAAAGGGTATCTTCATTTCCCAAAGAAAGTATGTCCTATATCTACTCTAGGATACAGGAAAATTGGGAGTGAAGCCAGTTGATTCCCCTATTGATCCTAACCACAAACTAGGTGACTGTCAAGGTGAACCCATCAAGGATGTGAAACAGTTCCAGAGACTTGTAGGAGGATTGTTATATCTTTGTATGACTCGACTAGGCATAGCTTATGCAGTGGGTGTTCTTAGCCAGTTCATGCATGACCTAAGACTACCCATCTTGAAGCAGTAGAAAGAGTTCTCAGATATCTTAAGAAGTTCCCAGGTGCAGGTTTGTTGTTTCAAAATATGGACATTTGAAAGTTGAAGTGTATACTGGTGCAGATTGGGCATGATCCCTGAATGACAGGAAGTTAACTAGTGGCTATTGTACATTTATAGGAGGTAATCTAGTTACCTGGAGAAGCAAAAAGCAGAATGTGGTAGCTAGATCTAGTGCTGAAGCTGAATATCGGGCAATGTCTCATGGAGTGGCTGAAATTATGTGGCTAAAAAATTTGTTGAGTGAGTTGGGTTTTCCAGTTGACGGACCTATGACCCAATTCTGTGATAACAAAGCAACCATAAACATTGTTGCTAATCTAGTGCTGCACGATAGAACTAAACACATTGAAATCGACAACCACTTTATCAGAGAAAAGGTTGTCACAGGGGAAGTGTGTACTCCTTATGTCAACTCTGAAGATCAACTTGTAGACATCTTTACAAAAGGGTTACACCACTCACATGATCATGATTTATGTGACAAGTTGGGCATGATTGACATCTATGTCCCAACTTGAGGGAGTGTTAAAAGTTGTTAATTCTCTTATTTTTTATATTCTGTCGCCCTAGTATATATACAAAAAAGCTGGCGCCGCCAGCAAGACTTTAGGTTCTCAGATCTCTCATCTCTCTTCTTCTCTCTCTATTCTCTCTTCCTCTCTTCTTCTTTCCTGCATAACAACCACCTTTTGATAAATATTCCTTCCACATGGCCAACTTCCTGTCAGGAATTGGAGGTATTGTGTGAGATGAGGATGGCAATAATTGTTGTCAAGGCGGCACTTAGGTGACAAGGCGCCCTTGGAGGTTCGCCTTGCCTAATCGCCAATCAGTTTTCTATTGCGTGTTATAAAAATCTTTTATATTCTTAATATTTTGAGGTTATAATTATAAAATAGACATTTTTAAACTAAAATATTCATTTTATGTGTTTATATACTAATTTCTTTTTATTATTTTCTTATTTGTTAGGGTTTAATCAACACAAACATTGCTAAATGCTGTATTGAACCCTCAAAGACCTCAAAACCTGAACTAATAAGTAAGAAAGAATATAAAATGTTGTCCAATCAATACATTTTCTTCTTTTTCTTTACTAATCTTGTGTGTTTATATACTAATTTCTTCTTCTTCTTCTTCTTCCACATTTTCTTTTCTTCTTTTCCTATAACAGAAATAGGGGTTCAGCCCCTATTTTTTTCAATTTTCTTTTCTTTCCTCTTTTTCTTCTCATGAATATGTTGATTTTCTATACTTTAACATGAAGTTTATACTTTTCTTATGAAAATTATGGATATTTATTAGGGAAATATGATTATGGAACCTAAGGAACTACCCTAGGATACATGTTTTTACTTAAAAAAATCCATCACCTGGGCGACTAGGCGACAAGGTGCCCCCCCCCTGTCGCCTTGCCTTGGTGCCTTATTTATATTAAGCTATTCAGGAACTGTGGGTATTGGTAATTCTTTGAGGGCTAAGTTGCTTGCAGTTTTACAAGGACTAAAGTTAGCTGCGATGAACAATTTTAGCAATTTATTGATTGAATGCAACTGCTAGCATTTTGTGGTTAAAAACAGTAAAGGAAGTCCCTTGGGCATTCAGATTCATTATAAGAGAGATTAATGTGTTGGAAAGACAACTGAGCAGCTTGTTCATCTGGGTTCCAAGGAGTGCCAATACTGCTGCTGACAGTTTAACCAATTCAAGGTTCTTTGTTTCTGATCTAGTTTGTGGCTGTCTGGGAGGGTCATAGTTGTAACTAAAAAGGTCACTACCAAATACTGGTCCCTGCTATCTGTGGTCTTGACATTTTTTTTTGCACAAAGTGGCCGCTCTCAGACTCAAACCTATGTTGTTGCACATGGCAGCCCGGGATATTACCATTACACCAAGTAATGACCCCTAGAGTCACAGTTGTAATTACTTTGATATAATCTCCTCTACCTGAATGTTGGTCAGCACTTGTGCTGTTTTTGTATATGTCTGATCCTTGCGGTTAGCTCTTTTCTTTACAAGGAATAAAATTTTGTATTGTTAATTATCAAATATTATTTGTGTTTAAATGAGGATTGCTGCTTCAATGCTTATCAAAGTGACATCAAACCTTGTGGTTGCACCACAAGGATTGCTGCTTCATAGAAAAGTTAGAGGAACGGTGACCTGAAGCAGTTTTCGAAGGTAAGCCTGATTTTGTGCTGTGGGCTAAATTAAAGATTTCTTAAACAGAAAATAAAAGACTGGTGTAAAAAGGAGATGGGGTGTATTATGTTGAGGAAGCAACAGTGAATCGAAAAACTTAATGCCCTGGATCTTAAAGAGGAAAAGTCCCTATTATCAGGGGAAGAAACTGTGCAAAGGTCTTTAGCTATAGAAGAGGTGTGTCGCCTTTCTCGCATGGAAGAGATAGTTTGGAGACAAAAGTCAAGGGTACAGTGGTTAAAAGAAGGGGACAACAATACTTCTGTCTTCCACTAGGTAGCAAATGCAAGGAGAAGGATTAACACTATCAAACAAATTAACATTGGGGGAGCTCACTTCAAAGGAGACAAGGAAGTTTCAGGTGCAATAGTGCAGTTTTACAAGGTCCTTTTTTCAGCAAATGTGTTGGAGAGGCCAAGCTTGGATAGTCTTGACTTTTTCTCAGATTTCAGAGCAGGAAAGTGCTTCCCTTGAAGCCTCCTTCTCCTGAGAAGAGGAAATTTGGTGTGCTACAAATGAGTTAGTTGGGGACAAAGCTCCTGGCCCAGATGGCTTCCCAATTGAATTATTTAAGAAGTGTTGGTCTTTCATCAAACTTGATGTAATTGCAATTTTTTCTGAGTTTCACTCTAGTGCTGATGTAGCGAATGCGGTGAAAGGAACCTTCATAACCTTCATTCTGAAGAAGAAGCAGAGGATATAAAAGACTACATTTTTCCTGAAACTAGGGTTTTCGATGGAGTTTTGGGATAAATTTTGGCAGGATGGACGTTAATATTTATGGGGATAAAATTGTTCTTATTTGAATTAATAAAACTATTCTCATTTATCAAAAAAAAAAAAACTTATGGGGATGTCCAAATATAGAAGCAACAGGAGATGGTTTGGAGCAAAAGGATGAAGATTACTTATTGGGAAAATTTTGGTTTTTGGTAAATTTAGAGAAGAATGTACATGGATCAATTTCAGTCCTTAGGGATTTGAAGGAACACTTTTGATGAAGAATTTGTGGGATGTTGGTGGTTGTAATGACTGCTTGCAGAATTGGGGAAAAGATAGAGAGAATGAAGAGATAGAGAACCTGGAATCATTCGACAAGGAACTAGTATCATTTTATGGTTTATGAGAATTACTTATCATAAGCATAATGTACATAAAATGCATTCCAATATCATTCCTTACATTATTCACTCAAAATATACATACATATAGAGGTAGCCAACCCCATTTGAACTAAGAAAAATAGAAATTACATAATTTCCACCACCATACTTTGGCTCAAAAAAACTCGATAACTCCTAAACTACTTCCAATGCTTATGAAATTTTAAATGCAAAATAAACATTTACTAGAAAAATCAAGACATTAGGCTGAACCATATGTAATATATAAAATGATCAAAATACTCCTCAACTATCTAAAAATAGAAAAGTACATAAAGATGTTCAAATTTGTCTCTTTTGCTCTTCTATTAGTGCCAAATGCCTACAGTCCGTAGTTTTGCTCCAATTGGGAGCATAAGACACCCATTGAAATTATTCTATCACACTCTACACATAGTACTCAGTCCTTAAATCCCCTTGTCATCAATCCCTGCTCCTACTGCCACACTCTTATTCCATTGGATGGTGTGCCTTTTAAAACCAATTTTGCAAATAAGTACCACCTCTTCCCATCTTGCCTCCAAGTTCCATAAAATTTCCAGCAATTAATGATTTCTATGATGGACCACATTTTTTATGGTACAAGTAAGCTTTTATTAGAAGAAAAGAAAAGTTAGATATACACTCCATTGGTGGTGGGATTCACCACCTAGCATAAAGAGTATTCAGCAACTGGTAGCAATATCAGTATTCAAATTCCTTCTTGATCAATATTTATCTTCAAGTTGCGCCTGCTTCTCTCTTACAAAAACTCAGCAAACAGTGAATGATACTATGCTCCATAAAATTCTAGCCTTCTTGCTCCTCCTATCCTCAGCTACAAAGAAAAATTGTCTTTGCATCAGATGGACTTGATTTCTAACTATTAAAATATCAAAGAAGAAATCCTGTGTAAATTCTTCCCAATTACATTGAATATATAAATGTCTAATTCCACCAAGTTGTGACCGAGGATGACAAGAAGCGCTCTTGAGCTCACCAATTGTCTAACTATTTAATTCCTCAAAAAATATATAAGTGTCTAACATTTTCCTCTTGTCTCTTACACATCACACGAATACTTGGAAGCTGATGACCTCTGCCTTCCAGATGATCCAAAGATAGAATACTCTCTAATGCTGTAAGCCATGCAAAAGCTTGAATTCTAGTGACCAATTCAATTTCAGCTTCAGCCATTAAGGATCTCAGAACCTCCTTTTTAACTTATTCACTAAAAGGCAATGCAACAAGTCATTCTGTTCAGCCACTTAAGCTGTTACCAAATGATCCCTTGTACTGAAAGATGGAGTCAGCAATTTAGCGTCAAGACAAATTGTCTCAATGTTCACTTTGCAGTTGTAGTTTAATGTAAAATTGGGTTGTTTTTGTTTACTATTATTTGAAGCAGAATATCTGATTAGTTGTTTTTGTTTTTTTGGTTTGGTTTTGAAGGAAATAGGAGAAAGAGAAGGGAAATATTATTCCATAAATGTTCCACTGAAGGATGGAATAGATGATGCCGGCTTCACTCGACTTTTCAAAACTGTAATTTGTAATTATGAATATTTTGAGTTCTATTTTCTTACATGGTTATGGTTGTTTTTGACAAAGTAATTGTAGATTTTTCTTACAATAAATACTCCAACCATGTAGATTATTGCCAAGGTTGTTGAAACATATCTGCCAGGTGTAATAGTTCTGCAATGTGGGGCTGATTCACTAGCTTCTGACCGCTTGGGCTGCTTTAACCTCTCAATTGATGGTGCTACTCTACGTGAAATTTATTCTCTATTTATCATTTACTTCAGAGTGAAGTGCTGAGCTTTGTTTCACGTTTCTGGTCTTTGCTACACTTGTTGAAATTGATTTATCTCTAATCCTGACATTTTGAGGGTGCAAAAATCTTTTTTCCAACAGGGCATTCCGAATGTGTAAGATTTGTGAAGAAATTTAATTTGCCTTTATTGGTAAGATTATGCCAATTACAGTTGCTTGATAAAGTTATCCATTTAGCATATTGTGTTGAACCTTGGTTTATTGCAGGTTACTGGAGGCGGAGGATACACAAAAGAGAATGTGGCTCGTTGCTGGGCTGTTGAAACTGGGGTTCTTTTAGATACAGAGCTTCCTAATGGTAAGTTGAAACTTGAAATATGATTTTTCCAAATTCTCTTCGGATTTGCATGGTATTTATAGAGTGAATGTGCCTTTGGCATTTTGTATCTACTCTTAATATTTGTGTTGAGTGATTTGTTTCAAGTTTCTTGAATGTTATATAATATGGTTATCCATTTTTTTTGATCAATAACAGTAACTTTTATTAAAAATATTAAAGAGAGATACAGTATAAAAGGAGAGGTAAAACCACTTAACCCTCCCTAACAATAAGGATCATATTACAACGCAACCCAAAAAAGGTTTGCTCTTCCCACCCCTTGTTTGGCAAAAAAATCTGCCAAAGAATTGGCACACCTATTGGCCCATTTAACCTGAATTTGCATGTTTCAAGTAATCTGGTTAATTTTTTTTTTCATTCGAGAACTTCCACAAAATAGAATCTTTCTCCTGCAACCAGTTAACTGCCAGCCTTGAATCTCCTTCCACCAACAAATTTTTGATGTTCAACTGCTTGGCTCTTTTGATCCCTTGCAATGCTGCCAAAATTTCAGCTCTCAATGAATCCCCCCAGCTTATAGGTGCTGAGAACATGGCAATAATTCGACCTTCTTCATCCCGAAACACTCCACCTATACCTGAAGGACCTGGATTTCCTTCACTGCTACCATCAAAGTTTAATTTAATGTATCCCGAAGCTGGTGGAGTCCAAGCTGGATTGGGAGAAGAAGTCAAGGGAGCAGACCTAGCCACTTCTTCCCACTTTCGAATGATGTCTCCTGCTGAACAGCCTTCAAATATCTTCATAGACTTGACCCAATGAACCACCCTAACATATATTGATTCAATGATGGCTTCCTTGCTTTTTTCTTTCTCATGAAAAGTTCTTTGATTTAATTCCTCCCACACACTCCAGCAGACAACTGCTCTAGCACATCTCCACAAGAGTTTACCTCTCTTTTTTAAACCCCTCACTGATGTAATACTAAATAAGCCCTGCACACTTTGAGGAGGAGTCCATCTGCAACCAAAAAGAGAGAAAGGCCAAACCCAGATTTTTGAAACAAAGGGGCAAGAAACTAATAAGTGATAATAGTTCTCACCATTCTTCTTGCATAAGATGCACCAGTGCGGGGATAAACACCGATTAGGCCTTTTCTTTTGAAGTAGGTCACAAGTGTTACACTTTTCTAGGATAGCTTCCCAACAAAAGGCATCTACTCTGGGAGGAATTGGTCTACCCCAAACTTCTGAGACTAGGAAAGGAGAACCAAGGATCAGATTGGACTGTGTTAATTTTTTGAAAAAAGATGAGCAAGATAAAGTACCCGACAGAACAAGAGAGCACACCCTACTGTCCACTCTAGAGGGGTTAATAACTATCTCCTCCAGAATCTTAAGCAAGTTAGAGATGGAGTCCAATTCAGAATCTCTGAGAGCCCTTCTAAAACCCAGATTCCAATTAACTGCGGAATCAGACAAAGTAAGAAAGGTAGCAGGCTCATTTTTAAACATTGAGAGGGAAAACAGAGAGGGGAACTGCTCTTTCAAAGGAATGTTTGCCACCCAAATATGTTCCCAGAATCTCACAGACATACCAGAATAAAGATCATACCTGATAAAAGGAAGAAATGAAGGAAGGATGGCATGAATATGTTCCCCGTGTCCCAGCCGTCTGCCTCTTGCCCGTGAATACTTAGGATTGTTTTAGCCCACAAATTCTCCCTTTCTTTATTCAATCTCCATAACCATTTCCCCAAAGAGCTTCATTCTTCTTCTTTAAGTTACCCACACCCAGACCACCATCACTTTTTGCTTTTGTAACCAAGCCCCACCTAACTCTATGGTCCCTTTTCTCCTCCCCTGGTTCTTGTAAGAAACCCCTCATTAATTTATCCAAAATCCTACATACTCCCTTGGGAATCCTAAACACAGACAGAAAGTAAATTGGGAAATTTGCCAAGGTTGGCTTAATCAGAGTTATCCTGCCACCCAGAGATAGGTAGTTTTTCTTCCAAGAGGCTAGCCTTTTTGTGAATCTATCAATCATTGGGTTCCAAAAGCTCCTCTTGGTAGGGTTATCCCCTAGTGGAAGCCCCAAATATTTCAATGGCCATTGAGCAATCTCACAACCCAAAACTTGGGCCCTTTCTTCCACCTCTCTAACACTCATATTAATGCCAATCACACAACTCTTATCAAAGTTTACTTTTAGGTTAGTCACTTGTTCAAACACCTTGATCACCATCTTTAAATTACTAACCCACCTAATTTCCTCCCCACCTCAAAATATAATTGTGTCATCAGCAAATTGTAAATGAGTGACCGGAACCCTGTCCCTCCCAACTCTCCAATCATTTACCAATCTTCTAGCATCTGCTTTCTCATTAAGCCTCCCTAACACTTCAGCAATCAAGGTAAATAGGAAGGGGGAGAGGGGGTTGCCTAATACCCTTAGTAGCTGGAAAATGATCTGTTACCTTGCCATTCACCAGTATAGAATAGTGGCACGTTTTCATACACCCTTTTATCCACTTTCACCTCCTCTGCCCAAAACCAATAGACTCACATACTTCTTGCAATAAGGACCAATCAACCAAATCATAAGCATTTTCCAGATCCAATTTGCATACCAGCACCTTGATTAGGGGATATGATTGTGGGAAGCACCTCTCTAATTCTTTGGGATAGCACCTTAGCAATGATCTTAAGGGTCTAAACTCTTTAGGGTGACAAGCTCTCTCCTTTTTTGGAATTAAGGCAATAAAGGTCAAGTTCAGGCCTGGATTTATCACCCCTCCTTCAAAGAATTCTGAGAAAACACTTTGGATATCAACCTTAATTATCTCCTAGCAATATTGGTAAAAAGCCATCGTAAAACCATCAGGGCTCGGGGCATTAGATCTATCCATAGAGAAAATGGCCTCCCTTATTTCTTCCAAATCAAACTCTCTTTCCAACCACTCAATCAAATCATCGGGGAGCCTAGGCCAATCCAACCCATTGATCCTTAATCTCTCATTTACAGGCCTTCTGAATATAGATTTGAAGTATTCCACAAAGGCCCCGACAATCTCATTCTGTATGGTTAAATTGTACCATCAACCACCAACTTAGATATGGAGTTTTTCTTTCTTCTGCCATTAGTTATAGCACTGAAGAATTTTGTATTCCTATCTCCCTCTTTCACCCATTGGTATCTAGATTTTTGCCTCAAATTAATTTCTTCTTTAAAAATTGTATCCTCCAGATTTTTCCTCAACTCCCACCTCACCTCTGTCTTTTTCCCCAAAACATCCCTGTTCTTCCTTTGCATCTATTTCCTTGATCTGGCTTATCAACCGTTGCTTCCTTTCTTCTATCCTCCCAAAGGTGAAGAGTATTCCACTCCTTAATTTTGACTTTCAGCTCTTTTAGTTTCCAGTGGAACTTCATTCCTGCCCAGTTTGCCCTCGAGTTAATTTCATTCCACCACTGCTTCACTTTCTCTTTAAAATCTGGATGCAGAAACCACATATTTTCAAATCTAAAGGGGGAAGAACCACTATTTCCAAAATCTGCCTTGCTTAGCATAATTGGCCAATGGTCAGAGGTAACTCTCGGCAAGGCCCTTGACACCAAATCTCCCCAGTGCTCTTCCCAACCTGTGGTAAATAAGAATCTGTCTAGTTTGGAGCAAATTGGATCATCTTGGAGATTAGACCAGGTGAATTTATAATGTGAGAGGTTCAGTTCCTTGAGTTCAAAGGCATTGATAAACTCGTTAAAACTTTCTCATACTTGTAGTACTCCTTTGAAGTCCCCTCCTAAACACCAAGGCCCATCTCACAGACCTCTAATGTCTTCCAACTCATCCCACAGATCATTCCCTTGCTTGTAGCCAGTAGGGCCATAGACATTAGTTAAGACCCATTCAAACCCATTTGTCACTTGCTTGAATTTGATAGAAACTGAGAATCTTCCCTATAATTCTTCCACTCCCTCCAACACTTCATCCTTCCACAAAGTGACTATCCCTCCAGATGAGCCCCAAGATGGACTCATTACCCAACTCAATCCATTTGCTCTCCACACACTTCTAGCCCACCTTTTATCAATAGTCATGAGTTTAGATTCCTGGATTAAAAAAATATCTGGGTTCTCTTTCCTTAGGACCTCCTTTATTAAAGCTCTCTTTCTTACATTCTCCAAGCCTCTCACTAAATTCTTCCCCTACCCTTCCTCTCACTAAATTCTTTATCCCCCTCCACATCCAATTTCAGCTTCTCAACTTCACTTAGCCTTCTTTTCCTCCTTTTTCCAGCTTCATTTTTAATCTCCAAATACCTTTTCAGCTCATTCAGATTTTTCACTTTGCACCCTAGCTTTTCAACAAATTAAGCTAGAGAGTCCTCTTTTTCATCTCCCTTTTTAGTCTGTATATGTCCATCCTCTCTGTGCCTCTTGCTTTCCTTCTCCTGCTCCACCCTTCCTTCAACTATTTTGGATTCACTGTTCTTCCTCTCTACCACCCCTTCCTGCTCCAATTCCACCCTAGTCAAATTATCCAGCTCATTTATTATTAAGTTCCACATCCTCAGCTCCCTCTCACCCCCTCCTGTATCCCCCCACCAACACCACCTCTATGAGCTTCTAATCCAAGGGCCATTCGGCAAGGAAGCAGGACTGGAATCTGGGAGACAAACATCAAGAGCAGAGCGGGTGTTAGTAACCAAATCCGAAAACACAGCAATACCTGGGTCTAGAAGGATTGGACAATCAACAATCTGTTGGGTTTGACCAGTCAGCACCAGAGGATGACTTTGCAGGCCACAACCTAGACTTAATTCACCCTTGTCAGTACTTCTGAGGCTCTGCCGTTCATCCCCACCTGATATATCCATGTTTGAGATCTGGTGATTAACCGCTGTCTTCCGGCTAGTTCCTTGCCCCTCATTCAAATTCTGGCTTGAATCCTTCTCACCTGAGGTTCGATTTTCCTCCCTTGCATCCAGGTGGCACTCGGCTTCGTTAATCATCCGACTGTCTGTAGATGGTTTCAGCACTTCGTTAACATCTTCTGCCTTCTGAACGAAAAGAATAGCTGTGCTAAATGTGTCTTCCAGCTGTTCTTTACAGTCATCAGTCTGGGTCCCTGCTTCCCAATCCGTCTCTATGTCATCCTCTGATAGATCACAGCTTACCTAGCCGTCATCTTCTCCTTCAAATTCCTCTCTACGATTCCTGGAGTATCTGGGATTTGGTTTGTCTTCTCCCCTCTTCTCTTGGTCGCCTTCTCTAGGTTTAACAATTGGAAGCCATCGCATGTTCTGCCTTAATGTGTTCTGTCCACCATCGAACTGTACACTTGCAGCTGGTTTCGGCGCCTGTGGGGAAGAAGATAGACCCTTACTAAGGTCTACCAACTCCACCTTTGATACCCGACACACGTGACCACTTAAAGAGTCACATGAACCGCAAGTAACACCAATAGTCTTCTTGCGGTTCGACCCAGACCGACCCAGTATTAGTCCGATCGGGTCCGATCGGGTCGTATGGTGTTCCAAACCTGCTCTAAATCGGCCCCTCCCCTGGTCTGACCGAGTTCCCCATTTGACCAGTTCTGCATAGGACGGACCAGCTACAGTGTTTCGTTTATTTTTAAAATTAAATTTATTTGAAACCTTTTCCATTAAAGATGCTCGGCTTCCCATACTTGACTTTTCAGCTTCCGAAGAAAATTTCTTCTCTTCTCAAGAAAAGGCTTCCTCCCCAGAAATGTTGTCGACGTGTCCATACGTATTCTCCTTCTTCTCGCCAAGTGTGACCCACCTCGCCACATCATCATCTGCTTGGAGCTTCTCCCTCCTATACCACTGTGACGCTTCAACTTCTGAGAGAACCCAGATCTTGTACCAGTAACCTTCTGTGCACAGATGGAGTGTTCTTGGCACGGCTTGCGGCTTCAAACCTGCTACCCTTAGATTGACTGTTCTCAAGTCTAAGGTCTTGCACGACAAGAGAACACCCCCCATTGTCAGAACTAACTTCTCCAGGATGGATTTTTGCCATAAATGAAAGGGTAGGCCCAACAGTTTCAGTTTGAAGCTCCCATCGACAGAGGTCACCTCATTAGCCATTGGTCACCAATTTTCGATTCTCACGACTCCTTCCTTTGTTTCCAAAATGGTAAATTCAACCGTTTCCTCTCCCACATCTAGTACTGCTTTATTTTCACTGAAAGGTATTAGAATAACAGTCCGGTGAAGCCTGAGTTTCTTCGTCACCTCCTCTAATAACCCTTTCCAATTTTTGACCTTTTTCATCGTAAAGAGGATTACTTTCTTCTCCCATTCTCCTTTCTCCCCTACCTCTGAAATTTTTGGTTCTGATATTGTGAATGCCACCGTTGGGTTATCTTGACTTTCAGCTGGCTCTTCTAAACCCAACTTTTCCAGCTTCTTCCTTCTTTCAATCATTTCCTCCTTCTTGCTGTGTCCACTGTCTACCTTCTCTGCCTGTGTCTTCACCGTCATCGACTCAGTCTCTTATGTAGTATGTTAGCCATCTCAGTCCATCCTGCTTCTTGTCGCCTTCAGGAATGATGATGGTTTGCTTCTTTTTCTCGAACTTTTCCTCCAATGTTACAAACCAGCCTTTGGCATTTTTCCTTCTCTCCGCAACATACTCTCTCCACGGTTGTCTGAATGAAGCAATCCAGGACTCACACCAGCTTACATGGACTGCTCCATCCAGAAAACTTTGAAACCAAGGCACAGCTTCGCCCACTAGCAGAATCGTTCCTCTCCTGCCTTCTCTTATCTTTATCGTGAGATCCTTTTGGTAGAAGATCTCCACCATAAGTTTCTCTTTCCTTTCCACTCTCAGAGTTTTTCTCCACTTACCGACGGGTGAGAAACCTTTGGACTCCATACCTCGCATAGAAGTGAGCCAATGGTCTTTGACTACTTATTCAATATTGTCATCTTCAAGTCATGCATATTTCTCAATATAAGAACTTTATACCAACAGTTCCAATAATGTGGTTATCCATTGGAACTATTGGATATCAAAATTTTCTATTACCTTTTTTTCCATAATCCATGGCAAGGGGACATTTGAATGGAACAAAATGTGGGGCAATCTTTAAGAAACACATCCATAAAATCAATATTAATGGAGATGAGGATGTTGAGATGAATATTTAGAAAGTAGAAATAATAGGTATAGAAATGGGTGTATTTGTGGGAATCTAGTGTGTAACCCCAATATGTGATAAAATGGGGAGAAGTGGACCAAGATGGTTTTGCCATGTGCATAGAAGACCAAGGAAGAAGTGATTTCATCCAAGTTGATAAAAGAGCCAAGTCAAAAAGGACAGTGGTTGGTGTAGTAATAGATGATTCTATAGAGGTAATGATACTTGATAAAGTGGAATAGTATAACATAATTCATTAGCCAAGTCATTTTTTTAAACCTGAAAAGAAAATTCATTAAAAAAGGAAAAAGGAATCGCCTGCAAACAAAATAACAAAACAGAATTGCTAGGGAGGAGAAATAAAATAAGCCATCCAAGATACAAGATGAAACTGCCACAATATCTCCCCAATTGTTCCTCAAACCTTCCTGGAAACTTGAATAAATTCTAGAGATGATGAAATCCAAACTGCAACCTATATGTTAACATTTTGCTGAGTATATCGTAGAATGTAGATTCCAGAACGGTACCTGTCTATTTAGATTTCTGATTGGAGAAGCTAAAGCTTTCTTGGGCAATCTGAACTGCTCATTCAGATGGGTGTCAATGTGTTCAAAAGGTTGCCTTATTAGATTTTCTCTCCTTCCATGCAATCAGTAGAAAGCCTTAAGTACAATGGAGATCCAGTGGATGCTGGGATGATCAGGGGCAAATTTGTGGTTTTCTTTTGAGGGGATGAGGGGATGGAAGGGGAAGGACTAACACTATTTAAGGAGGCATCAATCATGAGTTTGCTAAGGGCATTTCTAAATTCCAATTCACATGTTCTTTCTGCCTTTTTGGACATTGATTGTGCAGACTACATTGCATAATCAAACAATTTTCTTTCAATACCAATAAAGATCTCAAATGACATATTTTACCCCAAGCTTCCATTCCATTCTGGATCTTGTAACTGGTGGTCTGTGCTTGTCTCTCATTTCAAGTGAGACTATGACATATTGGCCTTTTCAGTTAATATATTTTTATAATCCATGCAGGTTAGTGTTTTGTGAAGAATTTCACATAATTTATTTGTGTTACACTATATTCTGAAAACTCTATTCTTTTCTTTTATTTTCTTACAGAAATACCAGATAATGCATATATTGAATATTTTGCCCCAGAATACTCATTGAAGATTCCAACTGGAAACATGGTAGGCAATTTTTTCCCCATGAAGTCATTGGAATGAAATGCTTTACAATTTTAATCTTACTCCCCTCCACCTGTTGTTTGAGGGTAAATAAGATTTGGGCACATCCCACTATTTATGAAGGGGGAATGCTCATAATGATTAGCCAAAAGATACATGTTTTATAAGACAATGATACTCCTATGTATTATTGATTTTTATCAATATGAACAAGGGTTTCTTTGTCTTTTCACGGGGGACATGCCTGGTCTATAAAAATGGGATGTGCCCTAATCAATTCTCCAAAAAAATTTTGGAAAATAATTTGACTTTATTGTGTACAAAAGTTGGGGTTAACATTTGTACTTGGGATACGATGAGATTGACTTTCTTTTAAGATAGTTTGCTAATGACATCTTAACTCATTACTTTTTTTATTGTTGGAGCAGGACAACTTAAATAGCAAGTCCTATCTTGGCACAATCAAAATGCAAGTGTTGGAAAATTTACGTTGTATCCAACATGCTCCAAGTGTACAAATGCAAGAGGTAAATTTGTGTATGACGAGGTTGAAAATATTCAATTTCTTTATTGTGTTTTCATTCTCCTTTTTTTCTATCATCTTTTTATTCATGGTTTTTTGCATTTTTTGGCTGGCAAAATGTGATATACCAAAAGCAAACTCCATTTACAAAATGTATGGAATTAAAGAGCATCATTCTTAGGTAAATGCGATGTTCCTTAATTAATGTTAAAAACTATGGATATTTTGGAAGAGTTCCCAATTGCTTGTTTGGCTGATCTTGCCATGTTTCGTGGTTCTTGGTATTGGCATCAACTTAGGAACATTGCATTTACCCAAGAATGTGATGGGTTCTTGGTGCAATGAATAATTTGATGTCTTATACTTGCCACCCCCCACCCCAATAAAAAAAAGAAGAGACAATTAATACTTATCTCTATTTGCAAAAAATGGATTATATGAGGTTTATTGTATCATGATGTCTGATGAACTTATCCATCTTCAGATGTTATTTATGGCTGAAAACTCCAGTTAAGAGAGAAAAAGCAGTATGAGTTTGCCATAATTAAAGAGAATGAGAGGAATTTCATTACTCGGTTGCAATGAAAAATCAATTTCTTTTCGCCAATTAGTTCCATTTCACCTCCAAACAGCACAAAACAAACTTCTTGAAAAGATATAAGAAAATGAACTGAGATCGAGTAATCCTTTACAAGGGCTGAACTTTTAGCATTACAACTTGCAAGGGTTGAGATTGAGAAATCTTCAACTAGAGGATTATTGTGGTAGAAGGAGACTTCAAGGTGATGATTGGTTGGGTTAAAAATGACAATTTAGGATCTTGTCTGTCTGCTAGCCAATATTTTGGCTAGACAAGGAGTGCAAAGAAATGAGTATTGGGGACTTATTCTCCTAGAAAACTGTGTGGAAATTGTAAATAGGGGTGAAGAGGTTTAGGTGGCTGGATCCAACCCAAGTCTATGTAAGGGTTCCTAGGCACACTTTTGTCTACTTGTACAAACAATAAAGTTTGATTTTTACTGGTAAAAAAGAAAAGGAAGAAATAAAAGGAGAGATAATCCCTAGAATCATTTATAGGGTTCCTAAAGACCACTTTAAGGCATCTATATAAGGGTTCCTAGAACCATTCTAGGAATTATACTTGGATGTAGTTGCATCATACAATTCAAGTTTACAGCAACATGTAATCTAATTTCATTCTCTTTATCATTCATGAGATTAAAAGAGTTTAAGGAAGCAGTTAGTGTGGGCTGGTTGCTTGGTCTTGGATTTGGAAGTCTAAGGTACCCTTTCGTTTTCTTTGTGTGGCTGGTTGGGAGAGGAAGGATTCGGAGTGGGGATACCTTAGCTAGGAGGGGTGTAATATTGAATGCTAGCTGTAGTCAGTGTGGGCTGTCTGATGAGACTGTTCACCACCTGCTCATGCACTGCCCTATCGTGGAAAAACCCAAGAAAAGCAGATTTGAATGGCACCCAAAATGAAAGTAAAACAGGGATGAGGAGAAGCAAGCATAGAGAACACATAGATTTATGTGGTTCGACTTATAGCCTACGTCCACAGGTGAAGGAGCAGAAATCCACTTTGTAGTCAGCAGGAGAAGAAATACAGAGTTGTGCACTCACAACCTTACTCACAGAAACCCTAAACCCCAAATACACCCAATGTCTCCCTCTTCTCTCACAAGACAAAGACTAAGTATACAAGAGAGAAAACCCCCGAAATACACAATTCTTCATATTCGGTTTGGACCTATAATCTGAATATGGATCAGGTCCATACCGCGGCCCAAGCCCTACGCTTCCATCACAAACACAATTCTTCATATTCGGTTTGGACCTATAATCTGAATCTGTAGTACCAATCTTCTTCACAATGCTATCTCTTTGTTGTACAACATCACGAATAAAATGGTACCGCACATCAATGTGTTTCGTCCTCTCATGGTACATTTGATCCTTGGTTAGATGAATAACACTCTGACTATCACAATAGATGACAGTTGCCTTTGGACCCAAATTGAGTTCACCAAACAAACCTCTTAACCCAATAGCTTCTTTAATTAACTCAATTACTACTATATACTCGGCCTTAGTAGTAGATAAAGCAACTGTAGACAGTAAAGTAGCTTTTCAACTAACAACACAACCGCCAATAGGAAATACGTAACCTGTGAGTGACCATCTCCTGTCAGCATAATTTGAATCAACATAACCCATTAAACTGTCATTGCTCCTCCTAAACTCCAAACAAGAATCTGATGTTCCTTTCAAGTATCTGAGAATCCACTTCATAGTCTTCACTACCTTCCAATGTGTATTGTTAGGACATGACATATATATGCTCACCACACTAACTACATGTGAAATGTCAGGTCGTGTGCAAACCATAGCATACATAATACTCCAAACTGCACTGGAATAAGGAACATCCTACGTATATCTTTCTTCTACATTTGTCTGTGGTGATAAATTAGTTGAAAGTCTGAAGTGTGCTGCAAGAGGAGTACTTACTGGTTTAGCATCTTTCATGCCAAAATGCTCTAAAACCTTCTCAACATACTTCTGTTGTGTCAAATACAACTTCCCTACTTTTTGGTCCCTTTGAATCTCCATGCCAAGAATTTTCTTTGCTGCACCCAAATCTTCCATTTCAAACTCACCACTCAACTATGTTTTTAATCTGTTGATCTTAGTTAGTTCTCTTGCTGCAATAAGCATATCATCAACATAAAGCAACAACTAAACAAAAGAATTTGCAAGTTTCCTGAAATAAACACAACTATCATACTTGCATATGGAATACCCAAGAGCCACCATAAAAAGAGTTAAATCTTCTATACCATTGTCTAGGAGACTGTTTTAAGCCATACAAAGATTTTTTTTATTGATAAAAAAAGATATATTTTTTTTTTAACAAGCAAACATGGTCTTCCTTCCCTTCAACAACAAACCCTTTGGTTGATGCATATAAATCTGTTCATCAAGTTTTTCATGCAAGAAAGTAGTTTTAACATCTAACTGTTTTAATTCCAAATTATGCATGGCAAATAAAGTAAGAAAAACATGAATGGAGCTATGTCTAACAACTGGTGAGAAAACATCATTAAAATCAGCACCTTGTACCTGATTGTAGCCTTTTGCAACCATTCATGCCTCATATCTAGCATCCTCTACACTTGGAGTACCTTCTTTCCTTTTGAAAACCCATTTGCATCCAACAATCTTCTTTCCTTTAGGTGGTCTTACCAACTCTCAAGTCTGGTTCTTATCCAAGAATTCAATCTCTTCATGCATAGCTGTCAACCACTTAGCAGAATCAACAAATGAGATAGCTTCTGCCCAAGTATTAGGTTCTGCAACATCAACATTCTCTGCAACTGACAATGCATAGGCAACCAGACCAGCATAACCATATCTTTGAGGTAGTTTAACCTCTCTCCTTGTTTTGCCTCTAGCAATAGAATATTGCTCCTCTTCTTCCTCTTGTACAAATTCATCTATCTCAATAGAAATGGGCACCTAGACTAATGTAAACTGAGGTGAAGAAGAACTTTTAACTTCTAACTCCACCTCCTTTCTTGAACCTTATGCATCACAAGAAATGGAAGACTCCTTTATCGGGTGAAGCATAACAGACTCATAAAAAGTAACATCTTTGCCAACTATGAATTTTGTTGATTTAGGACCAGGACACCACAATTTGTATCCCTTCACACCTAAAACATAACCAAGAAATATCCACTTCTTGGCCCTAGGCTCAAGCTTGCCTTCATTAACATGTGCAAATGTTGGACAACCAAATATTTTCAAATTTGAATAGTCAGGAGGGTTGCTAGACCATACCTCTTCTGGAGTCTTACACTTAATGGCAGTAGATGGAGCTTAATTTACTAGGTGACAAGCCATATTAATTGCTTCCGCCCAACAATCCTTTGAGAGACTAGCATTTGACAACTTGCACCTTGGTCTCTCTAGTAGAGTTCTGTTCATATGTTCTGTAACTCCATTTTGTTGTGGTGTTTTGACAACAGTATGGTGCCTTACAATGCCTTCATTTTTGTAGAACTCATTAAATTCATTTTCACAAAACTCTAAACCATTATCTGTTCTCAACTACTTGACATGCTTTCCTATTTGCTTTTCAAGTAATATTTTCCATTGTTTAAAAGTCACAAATACATCATTCTTATGCTTCAGAAAATAAACCCATACCTTCTTGGAGTAGTCATTGATGACGATAAGGAGATATCGAGCACCACCCTTTGATGGAACTTGTGAAGGTCCCCATATGTCTAAGTGAACATAATCCAAAATGCCCTTCGTCCTGTGAATGACTGTACTGAAGTTGGTTCTTTTTTGCTTCCCGAAAACACAATGTTTACAAAAGTCAAGCTTTCATGTACTTTGGCCACAAAGAAGATGACCTCTCCTGCTTAATACAATCAGTCCCCTTTCACTCATATGTCCTAGTCTCATGTGCCATAACTTGGTGGTGTTAGACTTAGATAGGGATGAGGTAAAAATTGCAACTGAACCTGTGATAGTAGTACCTTATAGCACATACTGACTTCCTATCCTCATGCCTTTCATCATAACAAGAGTACCCTTACTGACTTTCAAAATTCCACCTTCAGCTGAATACTTACACCCATTAGCATCTAGAGTGCTAAGAGAGATGAGAATTTTCTTTAAGCTCGGTACATGCCGTACGTTTGCCAATGTTTTCGCAACACCATCATGCATTCTGATTCGAATTGTTCCTTTTCCCATAGTTTTATAGTAGGCATTATTACCCATCAATACAAATTCACCATTAATAGATTCATAGGTGGAGAACCAGTCCCTGTTGGGACACTTTTGGTAGGAACAACCCGAACGCAGAATCCATTCATCCTTGGATTTGGTTCTGTCATCTTTCACTAAGAGAACATCAACATTCTCATCCTCAGCCACACTAGCCTCTGCAAAGTTTTTTTTTTTTTTTTTTTTTTTTTTTTTTTTTTTTTCTGCATTCTGGGTTTGTTTTTCAACATGTAACATTTTGTATTAATGTGCCCTTTCTTGTGACAATAGTTGCAGGTCAAGTTCTTATGTCTAGACTTAGGTTTACTATTTGAGCCCATATCCTTAGACCTTCCTCTTGCAAGCAATCTAGAGTCCTGACTATCACCCCTATTTATGGTCAAGTCTTTATTATTCACTTCTTTAGAGAGTAATGATTTTTTATCATCCTCTGTACTAATGGTGTCTCTTCCATAGATGAGAGACTCTCTGAAAGACTTATATGAGGGTGGTAAGGAACAAAGTAACAAAAGGGCTTGGTCTTCATCTTCAACCTTAACATTAATATTTTGCAAATCCATGATAATAGAGTTAAATTCATCAATATGAGATTCGATATGTGTACCTTCATCCATATAAAACAGGAATAGTTGTTACTTTAAGTAGAGCTTATTGGCAAGAGATTTTGACATGTATAGAGACTCCAACTTCAGCCACAAACCCGTAGCGGTCTTCTCAAGAACAACTTCCCATAGAACTTCGTTTGATAGAAGCAACTGAATCGTGATTAGGGCTTTAATATCTAACTCCTCCCAGTCTTCTTCACTCATAGTTGTAGGTTTCTTCTTCTTCCTGTTCAGAGCTTTGTGCAGTTCGTCTTGTCCCAAAATGGCATGCATCTTCACTTGCCAAATATTGAAACCGGTGCTACCATCAAACTTCTCAATACCAAACTTCATTGATGACATTGCAAGTGCCAAACGAAAAAAAATAGTTCTCTGATACCAGTTTGTCACAAAAAAACCTAAGAAAAGCATATTCGAGTGGCACCCAAAGTGAAAGTAAAATAGAGATTAAGAGAAGCAAAAATAGAGAACACACAAATTTACGTGGTTCAGCTTATAGCCTACATCCATGGGTGAAGGAGGAGCAGAAACCCACTATTTAGTCAGCAATGGAGAAGAAATACAGAGTTGTGTACTCACAACCTCACTCACAGAAACCCTAAACCCCAAATACACCCAATGTCTCCCTTTTCTCTCACAAGACAAAGACTAAGTATACAAGAGGGAAAACCCCCGAAATACATAACAATTAAATTTTATTAAATTTTCGTATTCGGTTCAGCCCAAGCCCTACACTTCCACCACAAACCACTATTAAATTTTGCCTTCGGGTTTTTCTCAAATTAATTCGGAGTGTATTCATGAAGCGGGTTGCTACAAACAATTCAAGACACAAACATAACATGCCCCTTTACGTACCAGGTCTGGTTCCATTTCTTCAAGTTGTTTTAAATAAAATGGGTTCTTCCCTCTTCCTTGGTCGAGCTGCTATCTTCTTGGAGAGTGGGCCTATTCTTTAGCAAAGGGGCGTTTCTGTGGAGTTGCCTTTCCATCTGTTGGGCAAATGGTTGTTGAGAAGATGGGTCGGCATTTTAATGAAATCTGTGGAAATTGAGGATAGTCATGTTTCTAATCGTTGGACTTCCCTTATTTTTTTATTTTATTTTATTGTATAGGAGCTGAATTTATATGCTATGTATACATACAGGCACACCTTCATTGAACCATCTATAAAAAAAGTGTTTTGACCATCTATAAAAAAAGGTTTTATCTAGAGCTTCAATGGGTTGTGTCTATCTAACAGAACTGAAGTTACCAAACGGACCAGACCAATTATGTCAGTTCTGTTTCTGTGGTTTTTTCCCAATTAATAACTGGATTGGAACCAATTCTTGCTGTTTCAAACCATTTCAGACCCAAACCAAATACATAGTTAACAAATAAAAGGCTCCTAGTTTTCTTGTAATTTTTGTTATATGTGTTGAGTTGGGCCGATTTCTAGTTATCGGGCCCAGTTATTTATTTCTTATTTTTAAGTTGTTAAGTTAGGATGTTGTTGGGCTTTAGGCCTATCAGTTTATGTTTTTAAGTTGTAACTGTTCAGCTACTTAAGTAACCGCCCTACTAAGGGCATTCTTGTAATCTCTTATTCTTTTAAGTTGAGTTTATAATACAAAGAGAGGTTGGCGGCCAGAACTAATTCAATTCTGGTTGACATCCTACTCCTTTTCTTCTCCTCTTTTCTTCTCTATTGCTGAAACTCTTCACCTTCTTCTTCTTTCTCTTCACAAGGAATTTATCCAAAACTACAATTAGTGATTTCTACTTGGTATTAGAGAAGGCCAAAGGTTCCTTGAGCTGTTCTATCATGCAACCCTAGATCGGCCGACTGAATGGTGACTTAAGAGGCTGATTGAATATCTCAGGTAAGCCCAGTTTTTAGATTTTTTGGTGGATCTGTTTGCCCTATAGCTGGTCTAGGGTTTCCCATCAAAATCAGGAGAAACTTGAGAAAGTGGGAGATTTTGTTTCTATTGGACTCTTCAATTTTGACCTAGGAAGTGGCGCCCTAATTTTTTAGGGTTCCTTGGAGTTTTCTGGGGGGTGGTTCAAGTCTTACCTGTTTTGGAGGTTTCTAGAGAGAGCGACTGCCTCTTCTCTCTCTTATCCCGTCCTGCAGAAAAGGAATCTTTTGTGGGAGGGCCATATAGGGCACCAGAAGGGTGTCGTTGGTACCAAAAGTGATTTATTTGACATTCTTGCATATTACAATAACCTTCTACCCCCTTTTTGATAATTATGGACGGTAACGGAGTTGAAAACAAGCTCGGGAGTGAAATAGAACCAGTGAGAGGTGTCAGAGACCTTTTTGGGGTTGGAACCATTACTACAATTAAGTTGGATGGTTCAAATTACTTGGAATGGTCACAATCTGCAAAGATGGCTATTGGTGCTCGTGGGAAGTTAGCGTATAGCTTTGGTGAAGAAGTGAAACCCAAAACTAACATCTCTCGGTGGGTACAGGAAAACTATATGGTGATAACTTGGCTGTGTAATTTGATGCTGCCCCATATAAGTAAATTTTTTTGTGGGCAAATACAACTAAGGAAATATGGGATGGGGTTACAGAAGCCTATTCATAGAGGGAGGATGTTGCTTGGGCTTATTAGTTGAGAAATCGGATTATTGCTACAAGACAAGGAGATAGACCTATTGCTGTTTACTTTTCAACCTTAAAACCCTGTGGTAGGAGATTGACCATCTGGAGACAGTTGTTTGGGAAACCACTAAGGATGCAGCTGCCTATCAGAAGCTCCTAGAGAAGTATAGGGTTTTTGAATTTTTTGTTGGCCTTAATCCCGAGTATGATATTGCAAGACAACACATTGTTTCCAAGGACAATGTTACTCTCTCCCAGGCATATGCCTTTGTGTTAGGGGAAGAGAGCAGGAGAAATGTGATGATAAAAAAGGATTTGATTTGTGACTACTGTAAGAAGCCTAAACACACAAGAGATACTTGTTGGAAGCTTCATCCTCATCTGGTGCCAAGTAGACTCAAAAACAAGAATGGAAATGCTCACGTGGTAGTCACTAGTGACATGCCGGCCCCTCCCACTGTAGCTACTCTAGAGTCTGTTGCAGCTACTGTAGTGAGGGCTGAAGTTAAGAGATATGGGCAGTTCCTAAATCTACGGGATACAATCGGTTCTAATTCAGTAACAGATGGACAACCAGGTACAGGTGGTTCTGGTGGAGCACACTCTACTTTCTTTGCTCACACATGTAGTTCACATGCCATTGCAAATTATGTTTCTACTACAGGTAAGGAGGGGCCTCTTTGGATTATAGATTCTGGAGCCTCAGAGCACATGACCCATAGTTCCACTATCTTTTCCTCTTACCAGCTTTGTTCTGGCAGAGACAGAGTCTCCACAACTGATGGATCTCATGTTCCCATTGTTGGGAAGGGGTCTGTCAAGATTAATGATTCCATTTCCCTTCCCTCTGACCTTAATGTTCCCAGATTGAGTACTAACCTGTTATCTGTTAGTAGTTTGACTAAGAACCTGAACTATTCAGTAATTTTATCTCCTGGTCATTGTATTTTGTAGGATTTGGATTCAAAGAGGACGATTGGGAGTGGTCGTGAAGTGAATGGGATCTACCTCCTGGTGTGCTTCCTCCTCATCAAGGTCATCATGTCAGTAGGGACAGTGAGGCAGGGTCTCTGAGTCAGATTATGCTTTTTGGCATAATCATTTAGGTCATCTGTTCTTTTCTTCTTTGAGTTTCTTGTTTCCAAAGCTTTTTGAGTCTATAAAGTCTAGAGTGTGAAGGTTGTCAACTTAGAAAACATTGTAGACATTCCTTTAAAGCTAGTAATAGAAGATGTTAGTTTCCCTTTGATGTTATTCATTCTGATGTGTGGGGCCTTATCATGTTCCTTCTATGGGTGGTTATCGATATATTCTCTTATTTGTGGATGATTTTTCTCGATATTCTTGGATTTACTTAATGAGATCGCGAGACGAGGTACCATCTTTGGTAAGGAAATTTCATCAGATGGTGCTAAAATAGTTTGGGATACGAATAAAGGTGTTCAAATTAGACAATGCCAGGAAATATTTTGAAAAATATCTTGCTTCGTATCTGTTAGAATATGGTATTGTCCATCAGAGCAGTTGTTCCTACAGTCCATAGCAGAATGGTGTTGCAGAAAGGAAGAACAGGCACATTGTTGAGATTGCAAGAAGCATGATGATCACATCTACAGTTCCAGTTCGTTTTTGGGGTGATGCAGTTCTCAAAGCAGTCTTTTTGATTAACAGGTTGCCCTCCCGTGTACTTGGATTCAGCACCCCATTCAGTCTCCTTTTTTCTGAGGGGGAGATGTTCCATATTCCTTTCAGAGTGTTTGGGTGTGTTTGCTTTGCACATATTCTTGGTCCTCATCGTCCGAAGTTTGATCCGGAGGCAAAGAAGTGTCTTCCTTGGATGTGCAGAAAATCAGAAAGGGTACTGCTGCTATGATCTAGTCTCTGGGAGTCGGTATGTTACTATGGATGCCACCTTTTTTGAATCCACATCCTTCTCGAAGAATCCTTCTTAGGGGGAGTGTTTTGGGGAAGTGAGTGAGCAGTCTATCCCTCTTTCGATTCCAGTTCCTGTGTCCACTCCTGTGTCTGATCCTCCTATGTCACCGACCTTACCACCTCCCTTGCGTCCTGCTTCTCAGCGTTACTCACGATAGAGACTTCACAGGGAGGTTGATTCCAATGCAGCAGAACTCACATCACTTTCTGCCAGTTCCTTAGAGACTCCAGTTTTAGTTGACATGGATTCAAGTATTCCTCTTGATCCTTCTACTGTTTCAGTTTCCATTGATTCTACTGATCCCATTACATATAACCTGAACCTTCCTATTGCTCATTGTATTTCACAATACTTATCCTATGGGTGTCAGCGAGGCTCTCTCCAAACTTGAGTGGAAGACAGCTATGCAGGAAGAAATGGAAGCCTTAATTAAGAATAAAACATGGGAAATTGTGGATCTATCTGAGGGCAAGGAGATTGTTGGATGCAAATGGGCTTACATAGTCAAATATAAGGCAGATGGAAGTATACAAAGGTATGAGGCCAGACTTGTTGCAAAAGGGTACACACAGACCTATGGCATTGATTACTTAGAAACCTTTGCATTAGTTGCAAAGATGACTTTTGTTCGAATACTTCTTTCTCTTGTTGTCGCATACTCTTGGCCCTTGTTTCAACTTGATGTGAAGAATGCTTTCCTAAATGGAGATCTGCAAGAGGAAGTGTATATGGATCTTCCTGTTGGTTTCTGTAGTGATGCTGAAAAGGGAAAGGTATGCAGACTTAAGAAGCCACTTTATGGTTTAAAGCAGTCACCCAGAGCATGGTTTGACAGGTTCAGGAAGGCTTTGGTTGCTTTTGGCTACTCTCAAACTCAATCTAACCATACCTTGTTTGTGAAGCGGAGGGGATCCGTGGTGTTAGTCGTAATTGTTTATGTGGATGATATTGTTGTCATAGGGAATGACCTGAGTGAGATTGACAGTTTGAAGAAGAATCTACACAGGGAATTTGAAATTAAGGATCTTGGAGAGCTTAAGTACTTGGGCATTGAAGTTGCAAGATCAAAACATGGAATCTTCATTTCTCAGAGGAAGTATGTTCTAGATCTTCTACAAGAAACAGGGAAACTTGGAACAAAGGCAGTCAATATTCCTATTGATTAGAATCACAGAATTAATGCATCAGAAGGTGAGCTGGTAAAGGACATTGGGAGATATTAGAGACTTGTGGGGCGGTTGCTGTATTTGTGTATGACAAGACCAAACATCTCCTGTGTAGTGAGCGTGGTGAGTCAATACATGCATGCCCCACGAGTCCAGCAGTGGGAGGCTATTGACAGGATTCTTGTTTATCTGAAGGTATACCCAGGCAGAGACATACTATTTGCTGATCATGGACAGTTAAAGCTAGAGGCTTATACAAATGCTGATTGAGCATGATGCCTTGATGGCAGGAGATCTACTTCAGGAGTTTGCACCCTTGTTGGGGGTAACCTAGTCTCGTGGAAAAGTAAGAAACAAATAGTGGTGGCAAGATCAAGTGCAAAAGCAGAATACAGGGCCATGGCACATGGAGTTTCAGAGCTTCTCTGGATCCGTTCCTTGTTAGGAGAGATTGATGTAAAGTCAGAAGAACCTATGATGTTGTACTGTGATAATCAGGCAGCAATTAACATTGCCCATAACCCAGCTCAACATGATTGGACAAAGCACATTGAAGTGGATAGACACTTCATTAGAGAAATGGCGACTTTTGGGGAAGTTTGTCTCCCATACATTTCTTCTGATCTGCAGCTTGCTGATGTTCTCACAAAAGGTGTTGCAAGAAACAAGCTGGAGCATGATCTATGCAAGTTAGAAATGTGTGACATTTACTCCCAACTTGAGGGGGAGTGTTGAGTTGGGCCGATTTCTAGTTATTGGGCCCAGTTATTTATTTCTTATTTTTAAGTTGTTAAGTTAGGATGTTGTTGGGGTTTAGGCCCTTTAGTTTATGTTTTTAAGTTGTAACTGTTCAGGTACTCAAGTAGCCGCCCTACTAAGGCATTCTTGTAATTTCTTATTCTTTTAAGTTGAGTATATAATACAACGAGAGGTTGGCAGCCAGAACTAATTCAATTTTGGTTGACATCCTACTCCTTTTCTTCTCTACCGCTGAAACTCTTCACCTTCTTCTTCTTCTTCTTCTTTCTCTTCACAAGGAATTTATCTAAAACTACAATCAGTGATTTCTACTATATGCATGTCCAAAAGGGTAAATTTCATAAATAGAATATAAGATAATTTTGGTTAAAAATACTTATTTTATGAACTATAAACAATTTACTATTTTTCTATCATTTTTATTAAGGTTATATTATCAAAAATAAAATTGTTATTATCATAGGTAATTATAGATATCAAGTACAATTGCATCAGACAGACCCAATTGTTCCGATTAATAAATGGGATGGTTCTGGATCTATTATATGTAACCAATTATTAATTGGTTCAGGACTGGTACACCCTGTCCTGATCCAGACTCAACCATTTGACAACTTTAGTTTTATTATCTTAATAAAAATAAAATTCATATATATGATACAACACCTTCCATAAAGGGATAGGCTAACAAGTAGTAATAACACATAGAGCACACTAGCACAGTGCAAATATCCCTAGCAAGAGAAGGGTTCCAAGGGATAATCTTGTGTAGGGTAATCCAGGAATGGGATGAGAATGCAAGGAGTATCTTAAGCGAGAAAATAGGGGTGATCAGCAATATACAGGGGGGGTTGGATGTATATTACCTGTTTATGGCTGCTTGTTGTACAGGGATTTCTCTTTTTGGTGATAAATTAATAAAATAAATACTTTCTTTACCCCTTCCCCCCCCAAAAAAAAATGCTGTTTTCTTTGTACCTATGGTTGTGGATGGTTGGATCTTCTTACTCATCTCAATAAGATCTTTCTACTGTTAACCATAAAAAAAGGGAAGCTATCTCGTTTGGGATGCTCCCCAATTCAAAGATTCCCTCAAGCAAACCCTAAAAATTCTATTATAACTGTTTATGCTTACATAGGATTGGACATTCTGATTGCCCTAATAGACCAAAGGATTCTTTGGTCCATTCGGGAAGAAAGGAATGCTAGTATTTTTAAAAGGAAAAAGCTATCTATGGAAGCTATTATTGAAAACTTTTCCATTAGAGTTGTGTATTGTTTTTAACTTTTGGACATTTTTCTTCTCTACTTGAAGGATGATATCCTTAGGGGATGGTTAATTGTTGCTTGTTTATCTTCAACCAGGGCCTAAACACAAAAGGAGAAGTGTTGTAAGACTCAGACTGGACTGGATGGTTGGTTGAACTAGTGATCTGGTGATCCAGTAACCTTTCTAGGTCCTAGTCAAATCACAGTTTTCACAATTACAATGGGCTAACCACCTGGTTAATCATTAAAACCATGACCCAGTGAGCATTCTGGTTTCGTGTCCATTACTCCAGTCCAAGTCTTACAACATTGAAACGGAGTGGAACCCACCAGCTTTGAATCAGGCTATGATCAATTGGGTGCAGTTTGGGGAATTCAGGTTCGTCAGGTATTGTGATATGATTATATTCAGGTTGCAATGGTGTTGGGGACTCCACTACAGCATAATTGACAGCTGTACTCCACGGCATAAAGTTGGGTAAAACCATAAAATTCTGAACATGAGTAACATGGTGGTGGAAGGAGATTCCAAGACTAGTGAGCTGGCTAAAGAATGACACCCGAGGGACTTGGCAATACGGGCATATGCTGAGAGAAATCAAGCACAGAGCAAGGGAGTTGGTTGTTTCAGTTATTTGGGTACCTAGATCAGCAAACTGTATGGCTGATTCATTTTCAAAGCATGGGGCTTATAGGGAAAGAATGTATTGGGTGTAAAAAATGAAAATTATGAGTAATAGTTGTATAGCAAAGTAATAGTAGGGGTTAGGTGGTGAAGGCCAGCCCAAAATGGGGAACCAAGGTTCTTTTTTTTTTCCTCTACATACTATTCTTTTATCACATTCAATGAAGTTCGTTGTTAGCAATAAAAACACTCTTCTGACTAAAAATAACTCTCTGAAAGTACCTATAGTTTACAATGACCCAAAACCAACAAGCAAGGTGCCAATTGGCTGGTCGGTATGGTCTCCTGCTGGTTGTAGCTGAGACTTGGAATCTAATCGCGCCTGCAGCAGGGTTGGTGGGGTCTATGGGTTTGGGGGATGTGCTACCTCCTGTTGTGTAGCCCCATGGAGCAAAATAAATAAATAAAAAAGAACATCTAAAGGAGATTATCATGGTCAAATCCACACAATTAAATAAAATGTCAAAAAATAAAAAAGCAAAAGAAATACAAGGAGCTATTATTTGATTTTGATCCCTCAACAAGGGTTAAGGGACCCCATCGTTATCATTACATTTCTAGAGTGGATTTTATGCAAAAGACTAATTCTCTGTAGCAGGTATATCAAAGTAGTTGCTTGTTGCAGTTTTATGATCCCTACATGGACCTACCAGTTCATGTAGTCACATTCTTCATGAGCCATAGCCCTCAACTTGGTCCGGTCTGTGATCCTAATGATTGGTTTCTTTTTTCAGGACTTGTTGTTTCATGCTTTCTTACTGATAATCTAGTATCTGATTTTTCATTTGAAATTGAATCTTGACCTACCAATTGGTGGATCTTGTCTTGGGTTGCTTTCTCACCTTAGTTTCCGATCCTAACTGTCTAATAAATAACTGGCCTATTTCTGGATATGGTTGGAGGTACTTATTTTCTGGATGTGGCTTGTCTGTGTCACCCCATCAATGATATTACCCCTTTGATCCCCAGAGGAGAAAAGGAGGAAGGGGCAAACGAAGGAGAAGAGATAAAAGAGCCATAGCCATACAAAGGCTGCATTTGGCAGGACTTACCTCCTTTTTGCAGTTAAAAACTCTGTGTTCATAGGGGCATTTTAACTGCAAAAAGGATGTAAGTCCTTAAAAAGGAATGCCAAATGCAGCATAAATAGTTTGCAGCAAAAGTATGAAAAAAGAATATGCAATGTTTTTGCCAATGGTGGCTGACAAATTATGTCCATGGTTGTTGCAGGTTCCACCTGATTTCTACATCCCTGATTTTGATGAAGATGAGCAGAATCCTGATGAACGGGTGGATCGTAAGTGATATGTCACTATTACTTGCTATTTTAGTGCATAGAATTCTCTCTGCCAATATGCATTGGACAGAAACTCCTATTCATAGAGCATGGATCTCCTGAAAGCAAAAATTCTGTAACACGCTGAGAGCATGTCATCCAATCGCATATTGAGAATATCTCCTGTACTTGTATGTTGAATTAATGGGGAGATATTACCTATCTACAGTTGGATTCTGTGCTCTCAGGGTGTGTACATGAGTTTTGCTTTCAGGAGATCCTGCCTACCATTCATATGGAAATTTATTGCCTATTTCCCTTGTTGTTGACCTCTGAATACTTGTATTTCAGAGCATACTCAAGACAAGCAGATCCAACGAGATGATGAATATTATGAGGGTGACAATGATAATGATCACATGGATGATACATAATATTTCCAGTTGCATAATTTTAGTTACATCTTCAATTTTTTTAGGGGATAGATTTTTGATTTACTGGGAGAAGTTATTTGAGACCAAAATCTGGTCAGAGATCTTTTTTTCCTCTATTGTAAATACTGTGCTCCATTCACGTCATTTTCATGTAAAACACAATATATCATATGGATGTTCCGTATAGTAGGGATTCGAACTGAACCTTCATGTGTTCCATGTGTCTGTGCATATGTAAAACTGTTTTATCTCGTACCACTTTCATTAAGGTGATCATTTAGGCCGTAAATGAACTTGGTTAAAAACACTATGCATATGATTCATGTTTTGTTGTTTGAATAGTGACTGGATTGCAGAGTTAAGTCTACAGACTGAATGATTGGTTAGATAATGCATTAAATTACATAATCAACCAATCATCCAGTCTATGGACTTAACTCTGCAATCCAGTCACTATTAAAAAAAAAAAAACAAAATACATAGTGCCCTTGGGAGGGCTTTTACACAACTTCTGGGGTTGCAAGGTAGGCCCCAGACGGAAAGCCATGAAGCTGTGTTTGATGAAAAACCTGAAAAGCCAAAGAAGGATTATATGAGCTGCAAATTCAACTTTCTAGTGAAGCTATTTTCAGTGGATTCTCAGAAGTGGTTCTGTGAAGCAGCTCAATCAGCGCTGAAGCCCTCCCAAACGGGAGACCTGCTTCTAGCTTAATGTATGTGAGAAGGATCAGGACTGGAGATTCGGTCAAGGCAAGTCCATGCCTACACCATGCCAACATCCTCTTGCAACCTTTCATCAGCAATATCTTCCCACTGTAAAAGCTGTTTGAACGGGTGTTGCCCTCACTGAAGCTGAACTCGGGGCTGATCCTTTTAGTAGAACCTGCCTAAAGAGATGTTCTACAACAAACTTTCGTATGATATAATGATTGCAATTGAGTAATTAGGTGTGTTATTTTGGATAATGGAAAAGCTGCCTAGAGCTTCAGAGATTTTCAAATCAGATGGCCAAGAATTACCTATGGTACTGGTCCTTGGTAAATACTGAGATCCATTAAGTTGAGCTAGGTCCCTATTTCGGCTCAGCTTTTTGAACCATGGTTTAAAGTATCTATGAGTTGCGGCCAACTGATACTACATTAATTTCTATATGTTTATTTTAAGGATTAATTATTTAAATATACCTTATGGTTTGACCAAACTACTTAAATATACCCTATCGTTTGCAAAACTACTTAAATATGCCTTGTTAAAGCATTTATGCTGTGTTTGATTTGAGAGAAAAGGTAGGGAAAAGAAAGGAAACCTATACCAGGGTTGTATATGTGACTTAAAAAAATCTAGAACCAATTTTTCTATATCCGATGTGAATCCTCCTTGGAAGGCGTGTATACCTTATAGAGCCCAATTCTGATTCTGGTTTGAACCAAATAAACATAGCATAGGTGATTTCGATTCCAATTCCAACCACAAACCTAACAGGCCTTTTATTAGGTGAGGCGATTTCCTATTCACTTTTTTTACTCACTCTCTACCCGCCGTGAATTGGAGCCACACATTGAGAGATGTGTGACTGCAATTCACGGCGGGTAGAGAGTGGATAGGAAAAGTGAGTAGGAAATCTGGGCTCTTATATTAGAAAAGTCATTGCTTCTTGATTTCTTGTTTATTAAAAACAAACACTTAGTTTTCCATGAAATCATAGGTTGGGGTTAAAATTGTTTTGCCGTTTCATTTATGATAATCCAGTGCAAATTGATTTTTCAACTTGTGAAATAATGACTGGTTCCTCATAGTTCACGAGTCAGCATAACTGCATAAGTGACAAACCAAGAATTTCTAATGGTCTACACCACAAGTTCCTTAATCTTTACCACTTGACCACTTTTCCTATTATTTATTGAAGTTTGTAGGGTATTTAGGAGGTGTTTGCCAAGTCTTTTTGTGTGGTGTTTTAGGCTTTTCAAAGCTTGGAAGACTAAACTTTGGTCTTTCTCTATTTGGCAATGAAAGATAGGAAGTTAGAAAGACCTATACTCTAAAAAGTTTATGAGAGCCCAAACTGTTCAAAATTCTAAAAGCTTCAAATTAAATGAAGATTCCTGTCTTTCTATCCCTAAAATCTTTCATTTAACAGCTATGTAGATCATGGTAGACTAAGACATTAACCAAACGGTCCAAATTTTTAAAAACAAGTCTCTAAAAGTTCATTAAATCTTATAGCCATCTATGATGTCAGAAGATCTTCCTAAAAAGACTTATCAAACAACACCTTAATCAAGAAGGCAAAGGGTGAGTGACAAAGATGAAGTACATGAATAAAGGCTGCATTCGAGCTCTTTAGTGCTTGAAGGATTAGAGTTCCCAAATGATGATACTGGACTTAAAGCTTTTTTGCATGAGGCCTTAATTAGAACTTGACACCTTCTAGTTCCTAGTTAGATGTGTTTTCCAGTAGGGCTGTAAATGGGCCAGATTCAGCTAATCCAAATTTGAAACCTGAAATATTGCGTTCGGATTTCGTCCAATTCCGTTCAATTATCATTAAAAAGAAAGAAAAAAGTAATTATTTTTAAATTCACATATAAAAAGTTATATAAATATTGAATATTACACAGAAATATTATATTAAATATAATTAGACTCAGATTGGATCTGGTGGGGCCATATCTGAAAATGTTTTGATTATCAAATGAATGCGGGACTTAATATCCAAATATAAGTAGTTGGTCCAGATGTCAGATTGGATATTGGATTTTCAGTCCATCGACAACCCTGGTAAGTGCATTTACCAGCACCATTCCCATATTGGATTTCTAGATGTCAGTAGTTGGTTCAGATAGTGCAAATCGGCACCATTCCCAGGAAAGGCTTATCCGGGTAAGTGCATTTACCCATGTTCTTTTTTTTTTCATGCAAATTAGGCAATTATCCATAAAAATCCATTATTAAAAGGGGCATTTTTTCTCATTCAAGTATTGGTAATATTGGCAATTTTCCCTTAGATGGGAAAGTTAATTTACCCACATAGGAGATAGGTATTACTTACCCGGGTAAGTGATACCCAGTAAAATAAACTTTCACTGGTCCCCACATAAATCTGAAAAATGAACATGGGTTTCTTGGTCAATGAGAATCAAAATCCCATTGACCAACTTTCCCCCCTCTCAGAATCCAAAAAAAGAATGCCCCCTTATTTCTAGTGTTGTAGAACCTAAGCAAAACAAAACAAGATGGCTTGTGTGGTGAAAATGAGCTAGGAGATAAAATGAGTATAAGTTTCCCTTCCGCATGTATCAAAATGTAAGGGATGAGAAGAGAAGAGTGGTATCAAGTTCTCCTCTGATCCAAGGGAATTGTTTCTTCCACCCTCAAGGAATGGTGCTGGTTTGCACCATCATAAAGGTTGAAGATGAACTATTAGAGTTTTGGTAATGAAATCTTGATATACTTTATTATAAATAAGCCATGATAGGCCATTATAACCAAATTAGTGTCTAAAAGTTGAGAATAATGATAATCAATTATTGGCTATGTAGGAAATGAATTGGTTACAATGATGTGACATGCTCAAATAGGTTATAACGATTCATTGGTTGCAGGGAGTGGGCTGAGTCTATGGCAGGGATTCATATAATTCTTCCCCACTAGGCTAGGCCTTATTCAAGAAATTGCTTTTCTGAAGACCGCCCATCTCTTCCATGTAGCGTCCATCAGGGGTGAGCATGGGTTGGGTTGGTTCGGTTTAATGGCAGAACCTGGAACCTACCCTGTAGGGGTTAGTCCCAAGTTTTTGGAGCTAGAACCTACCCTGTGAAGGTTGGTTCTGGCCTTGGAGGTTTTAGGGTTGGTTCTTGGGTCTACCTGTAGAACATGTTTTTTCTTTACTCTCTCGTTCAAAAAAAAAAAAAAAAAGAAAAAAGAAAGAAAGAAAGAAACATACTCTTTAAAAACATGATTTTCAATAAAGGTGTAGATTATATATAGTTAAATTTTATATTATCTTTATTGATTAAATTGAGTACCTTAATATGTAGATTATCATTATATGGTTCAAAACCTATAATTAAAATTTAAATTTTGTATATATTAATTTTTACATTACTTATTGTACACATTTAAATATTAAAATGAAAACAAATGATCAAATAACTTAAGTAACTCAATGGTCAAATGAGATCATGGCTTGTGTAACCATTAGCATTTGGGTTCAAATCTTCACATCTCCAAGAGTACTTTGGGGTTTATTTCAAGGCAAGTCCAGTTCCAAGGTAGGCTTTATCAAGGTCGGTTATACCAATGACAATCAATGTTCATTTAGGTAGGGTAAGCCCTTAGATCCTGGAACCGGCCTGGGTAGGGGTTGGTTCCAAGAATTTGGGACCAGACCCTACCTTGTAATAGATTGGAAGGTTGGTTCAAGGACGATTCCATTCAGTTCTAGGTAGAACCTTCCCATTTACTCACCCCTAGCGTCCACTGCTATGGTGCTCCCGTTGAACTAATGCCTCTGAGATTGCCTTATTTCCCTTGTTCACTAGTCTATGGCCCAATATGGCTATGGGATGAGGTTTGAATTTTTCGTTCTCAGTGAGTGGAGGCAAGTTGGGTTGGAAAGGCTGTGTGAGCTTAATTTCTTTTTCAGCCACGAGACATGGAAAACAGGGTGGAATTTACACCCATCTAGTTGTTGCAACTTATAAGCCACTGGTCTATGCGGTGGATCACCTTGCATGATTCATAGAAATGAGTAAATAACCTTTTGGATTTTCGAGAAGTAATGGAAGTCTGCCTATAAAGTTGGAGCCGAAGAAAAACCTATGGGATATTTGATATGACTTCCATTTATTAAATAAATGTTTGTATTTAATTTGTCTTGGAAACTGGGAAAAAGTGGTTGATGAACATTTTTATAGTGTTCATTGATTGATAGGCACCACATAAGCGGAATGGTAAATAAATACCTTTGTGTTGGAGGAAATGTTAAAATGAATATTTTCTCAATGGTTAGCTTGTGCACAAACCAATACAAACATTTGGGACAAGCACCTACATGGCGATGAAATAGCACTATTTATTTAATAAATGAAAGCCATACCAAGCACCATCCTAGTCATTTTACCCCTAGCCAAAGTCAAGCTATGCCTAAATTCTTCCAACATTTGGTCTCTTTTCCTTAGTTCATATTCAACTGCATGAACCCTTGTAGTACCTAACACATAAGAGAGTAGAGTGGGTGGATGGGTGACATAAACCAATTGGAAGGGAGTGGACTCGACTACCAAGTGGTAGGTGGTGTTGTACCACCATTTTGCAAGGGGAAGCCATTTAATCCACTGATGAGGGTTTAGACTTGTAAAGTAGAGAAAATATGCTTTAAGGGTTCTCTTCAAGACCTTTGTTTTCCCATCCATTTGCGGATGGAAAGCAATGCTCATGTTGAGCTTAGTTCCCTAAAAGCGAAAGAATTCATCATAATAAAATACTTGTGAAGACGAAATCCTTGTCACTAACCACCAAAATGGGTATATCATGCAACTTAAAGACCCCGTCTAACAACACTTGCGCCACATCTTAGGTCGTGTAAGGATGGACCATGGCCAAAAATTGATTGTACTTGGTCAAACGGTCCACCACTGGCAACCCCTTAATAAAATTCAAACTGACCGGTATATATATTTCTATTATATACTTTTTATATATTATAAATTAATAAATGATATATATATATATATATTTATAATATATTGTATATTATTTATTATTTAAAATATAATATTATATATATTTGTATATATTTTTATAATATATATTGTAAAAACTAAAAAAACCAAAAAAGTGATTGGTTTCAGTTCGGTTTCAATTATCGATTTTCCAAAAATCGATACTACCGTTTTTGTTCAAAAAAATACCCCGTGAGCACTCCTAGTGCTAGTTCTTCTTTGGTAATGAAATCATGATATCCTTTATTCTCATATGATGGATATTTATAGATAAGCGTGGTAAGATGCTACAACCATGTCTAAAATGCTGAGAATAATTATATTGGTTGTGCATGAAATGAATTGGTTACATTGATGTGATGTGCTCATGTAGGCTGTAACATTTCATGGTTGGTACTGTTTTGGGTTAAGAGCTGGACAGGGTGGTTCACATTGCAAGGAGTGGGTTGGGTTTAGGGCAGAAATTTGTAATTTTGTAACAAAGAGAAAATGTTTGATAACTTTGGTGCCATTTAATAAGTCTTTTTTAAAAGATCTTTCCGAAGATTTAATGGTCAAAAGATAGTGTAAACTTTTACATAAAGATCTTGGTGGCTCATAAACCATTTGGTTGGAAATACATCTTTCCATATGAAGATGAGACTTGAGTATGTGAAAAAAGGCGAGAAATTCTGTTTCTAACTTTCCAAAATAAGTTTGAATCTAGCTTCTTGTGTCTTTTTATTGGGGCATGGTCTTTTAGTAGAAAGATCTTCCCCTAACCAAACGAGAGACGAAAACACTAGCTATCTGACTTCTAAAAAACTGATGACCCGCATGAAAAGATATGCCAAACAAAGCCTTATTTTAAGACAATTTTGTCATTTTTCATTATTTTTTGGTAATCTAGTTTTCCCTAATGTCGATGACATTGAACATTACTCTCTAATTATCACCGAGTTTGTCAATTTGAAAAACCGTGTCATTAATTTTTAAAAAGTACTTTTGATTTTTATCTATTATTTTTTATCTTGTTCTTTCCCCTACTTAATGTTCAATGCGTCAGTTTTCGGTACAGGGTTAGGCCATCAAATAAGTTGAAATTTGTCTATTTCTTACTTTCCTTCGTAGCTGTACAAATTAGGAACGATTTGGGCTGAAAATATTACATGAAAAGAAAGTCTTTACCTATTAGCCAGAACTGATGCTGTGGTCGGTATGTACTTTTGTTACTTATTTCTCTTTCAAAGATATCAAATATCAAGATTTTCTTTCTCACCACACAAATATCAAGTTTCGGGTTTCTACTCCAAATTCATAACAAGCTTCCACCACAGAAGAAAATATCTAACAAACTTTACTTTGAACGGAGTCGATTTGTTTGTGTTTTATGGATTTTGCTTAGTAAGAGGTCCCTCACATGAGGGCTTGAAATCTATGCTCATGTCTGATTGGGTTCCACCTCAGCAGTCAATTCGTATACCACATATTTTGTCAATCCCATTGGGGGCCCTAAATCATTTGCTGAGTTGGTCACATGGGGAATAAGGGATGGAGACAGTTGGTCTACTCATGACCTTTTATTATAATAGAGATCCTAACTTTTGCTCTGATTAAATTTAGATTTCAATTAATCATGTCGGCGGTGTTTTACATTTTATTAATTCATATTTTATAAAATATATTTTGTCGTTTAATAAGATGTTAATAAAAGATATTATTAATATACATATTTTACTGCATGATACAATTGATACAGGATAGATTTTTCTTATTATAAAAGAGAAAATAGTCCAATTCAGGGTGAGTGATGGGCCACGCCTTCTTGTTTTAGAAAAGTTTGTAATTTTCCATGTGGTGGCTTTAATATCTACGTGAAAATCAGATTATTTTCTCCAAAGTTTTTAAAACCGATTTAGAGAATGAACCGGTCAGGGGATCGGTTATTGGGTAGAATAGTCAGTTCGTTCTGACAAAAAATAAAAAATAAAATAAAAAATAAGAAATAAGAAATGGTCAAAATCATTAAATGATTCAAATAGTTCGAACAGTTCAATCGTCTGAGTTAATGATTTATTGACTAAATCAACATTTTTTTGTAAATATCCAATTTTAAGAAAAAACGAAATTAATCATCTGACCAGTTTACAGCTTTTGAGGACTGACCGTCTGATCCGATCCGATCCGATTTTGAAAACCATGATTTTCTTTTGTATAATAGGAGTACAACTTAACTCAGACGTCGGGACACTGAATGATCATCTTAGCTACTTGGTCGTTAGTGGTCCTGCCTGAGGGGACCATAAAGAAATTGAAGACGTGCTAAAGCCAAATACAACTTTCCTTCAAAAGTTCAAAGTAAATTGTCACATGCAAAAAAGATGCGTGTTAGGATATTTATTTAGGAGGTGTTTGGCAAAAACATGCAAATGCATTTGTGTTTTCTAACTTCTTGCACTCCTGTAAAGGTTCTTTAATTTTAAGTGATTTGCATTAGAATTTAGGTCATGTTTGTTTTGGGGATTTTGAAGGGAAAAAGTTAGTCAATGGAATTATGATTCTTATGACCAATTTACTCATGTTCTTATTTCAAAAACGTGTGAGATTTACAAATAAAATTGGTTTTATACTTTTCTCAGACTTGGATAAGTTGAATTTTCCAAATAGAGGGTAAATGAAAAAAAAAATTAAATAATAAAAAATGGTACCAGAAGGTACAACCTAGAAAACATTGACTCGGTAAGTGCACCTACCCAGGAAAATAAATTCCTAAAAACAAACAAGGCCTTAAAAATGACATTCTTTTGGTATTAACATTCGTACATTCAAATGATATAAAAGACCAAAAACGGAGTAATGTGATGAGCATCTTAACCCCCCCAATTCTCCCATCTAATTCTAAATATATTGTATATTATGATTCACAAACGGGGAAATGATTGACGGAAGGCATGTCATCATTACATGGTAGGAATGGCAACGGGGTGGGGCAGGGAACGAGAGCCTCTCCCCATCCCCGTTCTCACGGGATATTCATTCCCCATTATTTTTTATAATGTTAATTATTTTATTTAAAATAAAATAAAATAATTAAAATTTATAATTTTACTAGAAAAGATTCAAGTATATTCAATTATATTTTATAAAATATTAATATAGGGATGTATGTATATACATATATATATTAATAGGGATTCCATGAGGTAGGAGGTGCTCTTCCCCGTCCCCGCTAATGGGGATGAAAATTTCCTCATTCCAGAATCATCCCCATCCCTGCCCCATTTAGGGCAGATCCACACGGGTTTAGGGAAATAGAGAATACAGTTTAAGACTTAGGATTGAGGCGAACCCGTGCCAAATCCGAATCCTTGATTTGTTCCCCACCCCTTTAATTCCCTTTGTATGGTTATCGTAGCTCTAGATCATGTAATGCAGGTTGTATCGGTATGATGAGTTCTATGGTGTTAGTTGTAATGAACATCTTGAGGCCCTATCTTATATATATTAATAGTAAATGGGTGCATTATGCATCCAGAAAATGGAATCTACTGGTACGAATAGGTCACACGTGCGAGCACCTATAGATACATAAGATAACAATAATTATTAATTATTATAATAATTAATTACTGTAATTTAATAATTACTAATTATTATAGAAATTTAATAAATATATAATTAGTGATTATAATTAATAATTATTGTTGTTATAAATTTTGTAAACAATAAGATATTTGTCTTAATTTTATTTTAAATTAAAATTATAAATATTGTTATTAAAAAATACTGTTAATAAATATAGTAACCCGGTTTTAATAATTATTGATTATTACAGTAATTTAATAAATATATAATTAGTGATTATAATTAATAATTACTGTTATTATAAATATTGTTAATAAATAGATATTTACTTTAATTTTACTTTAAATTAAAATTATAAATATTGTTAATAAATTTACTAATTATTGTTATATTAAAAATAATTAAAAATGTTATTAAAAGTATTGTTATTGATTATTTAATAAAATATTATAATTACTATTACTAATAAATACTGTTAATTTAATTTAATTTTGGTAATTATTAATTTAATGAATATTGTTAATAAGTCCTATTCATAAATTCAATAATTATTCTTATATTAAAAATAACTAAATAATATTATTAGAACTATCATTAATGATTATTTAATTAAATAGTATAATTACTCACTATTATTGATAAACGTTGTTAATAATGTTCTGAGTCTTCTAACAACCGGCAGTTCGACCATCCGGTTTGAACGAATGGCCCGCTCTGATAACAAAAATTACAAGCAAAAAATTACGGAACCATTCTGGCCACCAATTTTTGGGTCGACGGTTCAATCATCCGGTTCGAACGGACATTCCATTATGACAACAAAAATTATAGGCAAAAAATTGAGCTTGTGAGGTCCATTAAGTAGTATTATACGTGTTATGTTATTCGAGCACGTGACTCATACGACCCAAAAATGGAACCGTTCTGGCCATTGGTTTTGGATCGACGGTTTGAAACGAATGGCCCATTCTGACAACAAAAAATTATAGAACAATTATGGCCACCGGTTTTCAAGTCGACAGTTCGATCGTCTGGTTCGAATGGACCACCCATACTAACAACAAAAATTACAGGCAGAAAATTGAGTGTGGGAGGTCTATTGAGCAGTATCATACATGTTATATCATTTGAGCGTGTGACTCATACGACTCGAAAATGGAATTGTTCTGGCCACTGGTTTTTGGATCGACGATTCAACCGTTTGGTTCGAACCGGTGACCTGTTCTAACAACAAAAATAAAAAAAAAACAACCAAAAAACCATTGAACGGGTCAACGGTTTGACCACTTAGGTCAATGGGTCATTGATCGATTCAACGGTTTTTTGCCAGGGACCGGATTTGGGGTAAAACGGAATTGGTTGCTTGGACGGTTCCCAATTAAAAAAAAAAAAAACGGACGATCCATTCTAACAACAAAAATTATATGCTAAAAATTGAGTGTGAGGTCCATTAAGCAGTACCTTACGTGTTATGTCATTTGAGCGTGTGACTCATATGACTTGAAAATGGAACTGTTCTAGCCATCGATTTCGGGTCAATAGTTTGACTGTTCAGTTTGAACGGATGGTTCGTTCTGACAATAAAAGTTAAAAAAAAAAACAACTAAAAATTATTGAACGGGTCAAACAGTTTGACCGCCCAGGTCAATGGGTCATTGACCGATTCAATGATTTTTGGCTAAGAACCAAGATTAGGATAAAACGGAACCAGTTGCCTAGATGGTTCCTAATTAAAAAAAAAAACAAAAAAACAACCAAAAACCATTAAACAAATGAATGTGCCAATGGTTCGATTAATCAGGTCAATAAATCATTAATCGATTCAACGGTTTTTTGCCAGAGACCGGGTCAATATATCAACGGGTAGATGGTTCCATTCCAGCCCACTCATAACATTATGGGCTGGCTAGTGGCCATCCAATTAGCCAGCTCAACACTTCTCTAGTTGAGCCAAGCCGTGGACGGACGTCCACGGTCCACCAATGGCAGTCCGACCAGTGACCAGACCCTCCAAAGTCCAAAACCTCGGGCCATGAGCAAAACCATTAGATTTAGAGGTGGGACATTGTTTGGAAAATCCAATGAACTCTGCAATTTCAGATAGATTACAGTATCCATTTATTTGGAGTTTGGACTAGTGGGTCGACGTGGTATCAATTTCAAATTGCTTTCTAGTAAATAAACTTATACAAATTTGTTGGACAGTGAAATTTACACAAAAGCAATTATACAAAATTGCTTTCTAGCAAAATGACTATCGTACATTTTTTGGAAAAACCTTTTACCGTACATTTGGAATACTGTGTGTCTATGGAACGCAGCTGTTTAAATGTTCAAAATGAGTGGTATTTGGTGATTAGTAAATGATACAGAAAAAATCAAATTTGTACGCTTAGCATTACTCTTCAAAATTGAAAAGCGAAGGCTTGGACTGGAAGTTTTGGAGTTCCGTTTGCCACACGCGGAAGCAGAACACCTGTCAAAACGATCAAAACGGTCTTCTCAAATTTCTTTCCCGGCATTTTCTGGCTGCAAATCTTCGTTTTTTTCGATCACAACTCCGCAAGAAAGAATCATTGAACAAGTGGTGGGGTTTCTTCCTGCTTTCAGCATTTTTTCTGTGGTTGAAGACGCTTAAGAGAACCTAAGTTTCCGATCTGTTTCTCATTTCTGGATCGAATTCGTTGGATTGGATTGCAGTCGGTAAGAGCTGAGGATGAGTTTCTTTCATTTCTCAGTTTTCACTGTAATTTGATGTCTGTGTTCAGAAAATGATTTCTGTTATTTTTGTTGTTGTAGAATCTGACATAGCAGAAGGCCTAGTTAAGAGTTGTTGAACTTGCTGGATGGACAGTAGGTTAAATTTATTAGTGTCTGTTTTTGGTAAACAGTGAATGTTGGTATTGATTATACTGGTCCTGTATGCCCTGTTCTCTCTGTTAACATCATTAAGTAGAACTTGGTTTTCTTCTCTTGTGTCAACATTTTTTTTTTCTTTTCTTTTTGCTTCAAGCCTGCAACTACATGTCTCCAGCCTATAAAATATAGCTCTAGTAAACTGATGCATAGGTGTCGTTGATGATTAGCCGATGCGACTTAGTCCAGATATTTTTAACCTGAATCTTCTTTTAGAGGCTCTTTTCTTTATGATAAACTGTTCGTGGTTTTCGGATTTTTCATGTAGACGCTGTCCTTCTTGTTTATCTGAAGTTTCTCTTACTATAATGTCTGTTGAGATTAAAAATCATATACTTTGGCTTGATCACGTCTCCGGAGTTGCCTTCTGTTGATTTATTCTTTTTTTTTTTGGGTAATACTAAATTTTTGTCAGTGCAATGAAAATTTGGTTCTGCTGTAGTATTGGGTTTCTCTTTATCAATATAAGTTTGAATAATTTAGTATGCTCTTTGAAATACACTTTTGGTGGTTTATATATTCTCTTTATTTTGACTCGAAGCATTTTTCTTAGGCATCTGAAGCCTTGGAGTCATTTGGAAGGGGAGGATATTTGGACAAACAACATATTAAAATGTCGCTTGTGTTGCCTAGCACTTCAGAAGCGTCCTTGCAAGTTTTTTCAGGAGCTATACCCAAATCTTTGTTCCCTGATACATGTAATAGAAAACTAGACTCAAGTTTTCTCTCTAGATCCCATGTAAGACATAAAAAGAGAAGGGTTTCAGTGTATATGCAATTGCTAAATTGTTCAATGGTGCTACAAAATCACCCAAAGATCTCCACTGTCCATGGTATAGGGCATGTTTCCCATGGAAATATTGTATTTTCTCAATCAAGGTCTGTGAATTGCCAATGCCAATGTACAGAAAGTACTGGTGAGTTAACTGCAAAGGATGGAAATGTGAACTGGCTATTGGATGCAGTTCAGAAACCTAACCCACTCAATAGTGTCATGAATGTTCCCAATGTTCTAGAGTTTGAAGAGGTTCAACAATCAAAACATGAAAGTGAAAGTTCTGGTTCCAATGGTAAGTTAGCTTCAGTTGAAAAGGTCAAAGATAGCTTGCATAAAGTTGGCATAGATTCTCTTGAGGATGAGGCATGGAATCTTCTACGTGAATCTGTAGTCTATTACTGTGGTAGTCCCATTGGAACAATTGCTGCCATGGACCCAACCGATTCCAATGTACTGAACTATGATCAGGTCTTTATCCGTGATTTCATACCTTCTGGAATAGCATTTCTTTTGAAGGGAGAGTATGACATTGTCCGTAACTTCGTCCTTCATACACTTCAATTACAGGTAAACTATCCAACCAAAATACTCTTTACTTCTGGCAGTTTCTCTGTTTAAGATTATGATTTTTATATTGGTATAAATTTTCTTTCTTTTACATTTTTGAAACTTCCTGTGGTAATTTTCCCTATTGAGGTCCTCTTCATTCACAGGAAGTGCACAAGAATATTGTAAATCCTTGACTTCTACAGTTCTACTGATCACTCTGAGAGTATTTATCATGCAATGCTAATGTCATTGGCCTCTTTTTATAACAACACTGTCATGTACATTTTCCCTATTCAGTCTTCTCCACTTACCTACATGTGAAAATTCATAATTGTGGTATATAATCATGAATCCAGATCACTAAAATGCTATACCAACCCTTGGATTGGGGAATGGCCTGCACTGGTAGGTCTGCCTGGGCGAAATTATGTATTTAGAGTAAACTGCAGATAATAAAATGGCTAGTTGCATCCTTGACATAGATCAGACTCCATACTGTTTGGAAAGAGTTCTAACTATGCAAAATAATATCTCCACAAGGATAATGTTATGAGTAGTTTATGATTTTTTGTCATTGTAATCCAAAAGGTGGACCCACATTTGGATGGTCTAGATCAATGGCCATGCATCCTGTGTTTTTATTCAAGAAGAAAGAAATAATAAAGAAAAGAAGGATCACTGAACACCAAGTACGAATTCCACAACAACCAAAACCCAGAGATGCCTCTAGTAACCTTTCATGTAACTTAGGTGTGCCACCAATGGTATTCCGATACATGAAACCTGACCTTTGTGTCAGAAAACAAAACATTCCTCCAATAGCAACAGAGGCAATAAAAAAACCCCAACATACAAACTCTTCAACATTGTAGAGTCCCTCCTAGACCAAAAATAACCAACAGACAAAATGTTCACATGCTCTACATCCAGACCATGACTGATTACAAACCTCAGAAACTATGAAGGAAGTAATGAGCATAAAAAAAAGAATTTAGTTCTCCTTGATATTTTCTGAAAATGACAGTGTTAGTCCTACTACTCAAGGGCAGAAAGAAGAAAATCCTCGTTTTACATGATTAACTTTTCAGAGTTGGTACCATAAAAAGTTTGTAATTTTTACCGAGTTCAATTCTTTGGCTACCTCTTTGGTTTTTGACTGCCTATGTCTATTTCTCTTAACATCCACCTTTTCAATTGCGAAATTCTTAATAGTCTCCCTTTTGTTCCTCATTCTCCACAATGGGAAGAGGAGTTGCATTGCATCAACTAACTTCCTCTCCTTTGTATTTCTTTTATATCTTGTGAGAATATCATACTGAATAAGTGTAGGCTGAAGGTGTCTGCTGCCCTTCCTGTTAAAGGAAGAGGGTGTGCCTGTAACGGCAATCAGCTCATTTTAGATTGACAGTAATGGAGATATAGCCTGGCTCTTATAGATGATAAATCCGGGTTGACTGAGATTAAGATTGGAATTGGAGAACCACTTCTAGAGCCAATCTTAGAGTCAGTTTCTGCAAATGCCATGAGCAAGATCCCTTTGTTTTACCACTAGTTTTCCCTTAGCAGAGGTCATCTTTCATGTCTATAGTCAAAGAATTCACCTTGTAATAATTGCCTGTCTATTTTATATGAATGAATTCTCTGACTTAGAAAACCATTAGTCCTTATTGATGTCTCCAAAGCAGTCCTTTTTTTTATAAGTAATTTTATTAGAAACAGAATATATAACAGTACAAACAGCCCAGGGAGAGGTGTGAGATTCACCTAATCCAAAAGACAGAAAACTAGAAAAAGTACAAGTTACATTTGAGCCCAAAATAAATGATCCCTATAAACCCTTTGTTTAGCTGGAGGGTCAGCCAGTCCATTGGCCGATCTCCTTTCCCATTTAACAAAAACTGCTAAGTTACTGGTGAGCCATTTAGCCTTCTTAATTTCAATTTTCAATATCTTCATCAATTTCAATTTTCTTCTACATGTTTCTGAACATCAATTGTTCCCCACAACAATGAGCAAAAACTCAATATTATTTTCACAACCATTCTAATCCAGACAATATCTTAGGTTAATTTGCAAAGTATGGTTAGCTTTTACCTACTAAGCTAAGGCTCATGGACTTGGGATCCTTACTGTTAGTTGACTTGTCAAACCAAGTGTAAACAGCTTTTATTTATAAAATAAACAGGTGATGAAAGAAGAAGAAAAGTAGAGAGAAAGTAGAAGAGAGACAAGAGGAATGAGAGAAAGGGAGTAGAAAAAAGAATCTACTTTGCCACCCCATTAGATTGCTATTTATATGAGTACAAAAACAAAACAAGTATAACGATCAAAATATTCTACCCTAAACAATGATAAAACATATAATAACAACAATATAAGCATAAGAAAAAAAAGACAGAAATATCTATGAATCGTCCACTGCATCTCTACACTCCCCCTCCAGTTGGGAATAGAACAAGCAAGAATATTTTGTTTCTACTCTTCCATGAAATAAGATTTCCTCCTACAAAAGTGAATGCCCTGAAGTGGGTCGCCTATCATCAACACATCTGGCCCAATCAACATTAATGTGCACTTCTATCTTCATAAAGTATACCTTTGCCTGGACACCTCTTCAAGTAAACAAGTATCCTCTCAACCACAAGAGGATACTGACTAACAATATTGACACCATAGGAAATCTCAGGGCAACTCAATCAAAGAAAGAGAAGCTTCCCTACAAGCTATTGATACATAGCTTTGTCTTCGAGAAGCTCACCACCCTCTGCACTTATCTTATGATTCAGCTCAATGTGTATTAGAAGTTTTAACACCAAGCTTCCTAGTTTCCTTTAGGAGATCAAGAACATGCTTTAGATTGGGCCACCTCAATTCCCAAGAAATACCATAGGCCCCCTAAGTCTTTCAGTTCAAATTCTTTGTTGAACTGCTTTAGTGACTCAATCTTAGCAATATTATTGCTTGTAATGACAATATCATCAACATAAACCACAAAAAGAGTCAATGATGATCCACCTCTCTTAATAAAGAGAGTATGATTAGTTTTAGCTTGCACGTAATCAAGTCAAACTTCTCCATAGCAAGTAAACCACGCTCTTGGAGACTATTTTAAACCATATAATATTTTCTTTAAATGATGTATCTTTTTCCCTACCTTTGCACCACAAAAATCAAGAGGCAACTCCATATAGACTTTCCTTAAAATCTCCATATAGAAATGCATTCTTGACATCCATTTGAAATAGTGGCCATTAAAAACTAGCAACAAGAGACAATAGTACCTTGATGGTGTTCATCTTGGCTACTAGTTTAGTTTAGCCTTATACCCTTCATTGTATCATTCCACTCAGGCACTAAAAGAGCTTCTTGCATGTTTTGGGGGATGGGGATGGCAGAAACAAATGCTAAATAGGATTTATAGGGTGATGAAAAAAGATCATAACAAAAGAAACTGTGAAATACAATGGGTAGTAGATGTAGTACAACTACGCTTCCCTTTCCGTACAGTAATAGGAAGATCAAGATCACTTGGAGGAAAAGGAAGCTCAATTTATGCATGTGAGGAGTCATAAGGTAAAATAGTAAGGCCATTAGAAGGAGTGGGTAATGAAGTGATAGCAATAGGCAAAGAAGCAAAGTATGTGGATTAGGCATCTCAAAAGAGAAAAGAGCTGGCCTAGACACATCATGAGAACTAGTCCTGTAAACGGTATCCGGAAATTTGATTCCGAATTCGAGATTCGACTTAAACGAATCGAATTCGGATATTCGAATCAAATAAACAGTCGAATTCGAATTTAATTTTCATACCGATTATTTAATCGGATCGAATTCGAATTTGACTTGATTCGATCCGATATATATCCGAACCGATTGTAATTACATATATTAATATATTACAGTCGAATTCGAATTTAATTTTCATACCGATTATTTAATCGGATCGAATTCAAATTTGACTTGATTCGATCTGATTGTAATTACATATATTAATATATTATATAAATTTACATGCATAACCCCATTGTATCTATGTTTCTTTAATAGTTCAAGGGTATAAAGGTAAAATAATTTTTCCCTACACACATTCCAACAAATCTTCTCTGCCATTCAAAAATCTAGCGCATCCTCCAATAAATCTCCTTCCCCAAAAAATCAGCGAGCTGTCCAATCCTCCAACAAATCCCCTTCCCCAAAATATCAACGAACTGTCCAAGAAATCTCCTTTCTCATTTGAAATTTGAAAATCCAACTCTAAACCCAAGCGAAAGTCCCTAACCCTCATCATTTCCTTCTTCTATACTTCTCCTCTGTGTATTCTTTGAAGAGCCAAAATGGCAACCAGAGTTGAGAGATCTTGCCCCTGCAACATTCATTCACAAAGTTTAATGCTAATATCTTTGCACAAGCAAAATGGTGAATGAACAACTTGGAGAAACCTCTGCTGCAGCAGCATTCTTCACAAATATTATTAGCAGATTTTCAACAAAGATCGATGTCGACATTGAGGTCATTTTTGTCTAAGATGCGATTGTTGTTGACGGTGACAAGGAGCATTAGCAGCAATGGTAGATCAACCGATCAACTAAGGCCAGATTCTGACTTGTTTTTTTTTTTTTGCTTTATCCTCTATAAATTTTCTAGTGTTTGTAGCTTTTTTCATTTCTTCTTTTGCTTAATCTTTACTATGGGAATGGTTGTCGAATTTAGATTCAGTTTTGTCAAAATTGTAGCTACCATATTTTGATTCTAAAGTAATATTTTTGTATTTTAATTCACAAACAGAAATAGGTAGCTTGTTTTTTGGGTTTGGAACAACGAGATGTCCTCATCTTTCATTTATCCCCAATTTCTTTATTTTTATTAGAGTTGGATTTTTATGTTTTATGCCAAACCTAAACAGTTGAATTCGAATTGGTCGAATATTCGATTATTCACTCGAATTCGAATTCAGTTACTGATTTTAGATATTCAATGGATTTCGAATCGAATTTGAATCTTTATTTATGCAATCGAATTCGAATTCGGATATATCTTGATTCGCTTCGAATTCGATCCGTTTACACCTCTAATGAGGACCATAATCAACTCGTTTCCACCTATATCTCTAAAATACTTGAAACTCCTCACACTTCTAAAAGTCCTTTGCTCCACCCTCCCGTTCAATGATTGGAATAGGTAAGGGAACATTTGGAGAAAAAAATAACCCTTTCACCATTCTCTCCCTAAGAAGAAACGCCAGAATAATAAGGGATATCTTCAAAGAAAGTGCCATAGAGACAAAACGAGAACCAGATTAAAGATAATAGCAACAGTACTCCTTTTGATTTTATACATAACTAAGAAAAATGCATTTGGCATCCTTAGGATCAAACTTAGTACAATGAGGTCTCAAAGTTTAAACAAAACAAGTACACCCGAACACCCTAAGGCCCTGTTTGTTTGGGAGGTAAAGTTGACTTTCCCATGTTCTTTTACCAGTGAAGTGTGCGTCCCATGGAAACAAAACTTTCCCATGGGTAAGTTTTTGGCAACTTGTGAAAGTTTTACCCTCTTGGGAGGTGGGTAAATTATTCACCCATGGAGGGAGAAATTAGCCAAATTGTGTAGGACTAAATGCCCTTTCCAAAAAAAAATAGGGATCCTTTAGGAAATTCGCTCACCCATCTAGCAAATGAACATGGGTAAATGTACTTACCGGGTAACATTTTCCTAGGTAACACTTACCTAGGCAAATGCATTTACCCTAGTAACTTATCGCCAAATGAATGGGGCCTAAGAGGATTGGAGAATAAATCCATGTTAGGGTATGTTGAGCAAGAGCAAGAGAAGAGAAGAGAAGAGAGGAGAGAAGAGAGGGAGAGAGGAGAGGAGAGCCGAGAGGACTGAAAGCCCATTCTGAACTTAGGGGGCGAAAGAATGGTATATTATTATTTATACTGGTACAGTCGAACAATATAAACAGAGGAGAAATTACAACAGTACCCTTATGGTACTAAACCTAAATACATAAACAACTGACAACACCCCCCCTCAAGTTGGAGCATAGATATCAATCATGCCCAACTTGTCACAAAGATCATGATGTCTGGAAAGGTTTAAACCCTTTGTAAAGATGTCTGCAAGCTGGTTCTCAGAAGTGACATAGGGGGTACACACTTCGCCTGTGATAACTTTCTCTCTGATAAAATGCTTGTCAACTTCGACGTGCTTTGTTCTATCATGTAGCACCGGATTGGCAGCAATGCTTATAGCTGCTTTGTTATCACAAAATAGAGTTATAGGTTTGGTCACTGGGAAACCCAACTCCCCAAACAAATTCTTTATCCACATGCCTTCAGCAACCCCGTGGGCCATAGCACGATATTCAGCTTCAGCACTGGATCTAGCTACCACATTTTGCTTTTTACTCCTCCATGTAACAAGGTTCCCTCCTATAAAGGTGCAGTAGCCACCGGTAGACTTTCTGTCACTTTGGGATCCAACCCAATCTGCATTTGTATAAACTTCAACTTTCAAATGTTCGTGCTTTTGAAACAACAAACCAGTACTCGGATACTTCTTTAGATATCGGAGGATTCTCTTTGCTGCTTCAAGATGAGAAGACCTAGGAGCACATATACAATCTCCCTACAACATATGCAATGTCTGGGCGAGTCATAGAAAGGTATAACAATCTCCCTACAAGCCTCTGAAACTGTTTCACATCCTTGAGCGATTCACCACAGTTGTCACCTAATTTATGGTTGGGGTCAATGGAAGAGTCAACTGGCTTCACTCCCATCTTTCCAGTGTCCTGAAGTAAATCTAGGACATATTTCCTTTGAGAAATGAAGATACCCTTCTTTGATCGGGCAACTTCAATTCCAAGGAAGTATCTGGTAGGTCCTAGATCCTTCACTTCAAACTGAGTGGCAAGAAAAAGTTTCAATTTCTGAATTTCATCCTCCCAATCACCAGTAACAATTATGTCATCCACATATACAATTAGAGCAGCAATTTTACCTTCTCCTTTTTTCACGAACAGTGTGTGATCTAATTGACATTGCCTGTATCCTTTCTGTTGAACTGCCACATGTAATCTACTGAACCAAGCTCTTGGTGATTGTTTCAGCCTGTATAAGGACTTCTTCAACTTGCACACTTTCTGTTCATTGCCTTGGGCTAGAAACCCAGGAGATTGAATCATGTACACTTCCTCTTCAAGGTCACCATTCAAGAATGCATTCTTGATGTCCAGCTGGTGTAAAACCCAATCCAGATTGGTCGCAAAAGGGAAAAGGACTCTAATGGAATTCATCTTGGCAACGGGGGCAAAAGTTTCTGCATAATCAACTCCATACACTTGAATAAATCCCTTTGCCACTAAGCGGGCTTTATACCTTTCCACTGTTCCATCAGCCTTATGCTTGACTGTGAACACCCATTTACATCCAACTGGAACATTTCCCTTAGGAAGATCAATAAGTTCCCATGTGCCATTTTTGTGAAGGGAATTAATTTCTTTCCTCATGGCATTTGTCCATTCAGGAACTGAAAGAGCTTCTGCCACATTCTTAGGGATAGGGACACTGTCAATAGAGGTAAGGAAGGCACGGAATGAGGATGAAATGTTCTCATAGGAGACAAAGTTGGAAATGGGATGTTTAGTGGTGCACAATCTAACACCCTTCCTGTGAGCAATAGGACGGTCAAGATCATTAGCAGTAGAGGAATCATTTTCAATAGATTCAAGGACATCATTGGGAGCCAAAATACATGAGTGAGTATGATCCTCCCTCGAGGAGTCTGGTGGCACTGGAGGTACAGCTTCCGGATTCTCTACAGCTCCACGAAAAGGTGGAGGGTCAAGGAGAGAGGGAAGCTGAACCAGTTTCTCCTCATGCCTACACGAAAAGGTGGAGGGTCAGGCAGGACATTTGACTCAAAAGACAAATGACCAAGACGACAATTTCATAAATATACTTTTTTCTTACAGGACTGACTCATAGACTTTGTAACATGAAGACCAGCCTTATTCTCCAGCATGTAAAGTCCATCAGCCATACGACCCCTACCAATCGTCCTCCCCGAGGCCAGATCCTGAATCACACAATGAGAAGGGAAAAAAGTCATTGAGCAATTCAAGGAATTAGTAACACTACTAACAGAGAACATATTAATGGGAAAATTTGGAACATGAAGAACATCAGAAAGGGTAAGGCCAAGAGGAAGAGAGAGAGTTCCTTGACCAGCTATGGAAGAGTATGAATCATCGGCTAGTCTCACCTTGTCTCTTTTAGAAAGAGGGTGATAGGTTTGAAAGTAAGAGGACGTACCAGTCATATGTTTTGATGCTCCAGAATCAATGATCCATGGAGAATCAGGGGTGTGAGAAGCAACATGGAAAGCAGTGGCAGGATTACCTGACGTAGATGCAAATGAGGTTGAGGGAGGAGTATCCATTTGACGAATTGCTCTACCATAGAGCTCTAAATGGTCACGGAAGGAATTCATAATGTCCTCCCTCGGGTCAGGTCCAGTGAGATGTGTCTGAGTCACAGTAGAAATGGGGGGCTGATGCTCCCGAGTAGCCATGTTGGCCATGTGATGTTTCTTTGTACTTTGCTGTCCGTACTTCTTATTCACCTCTGAACCTTGCTTCTTAGTCAGATCTTGAGCCCATTTTGGTTTCTCATGAAGATCCCAACAGGTATCTTTGGTGTGTCGGGGTTTCTGGCAATGAGTGCACCACAATTTTTCCTTATCTTCTGTTTTTTCCTAGAGATCTCCTTTCCGAGAAGAAGATCCCACACCAATAGATACACCCCCTTTTTCAACTAACACAACAACATCCCCACCAGGGCTGTTCATCAAATTTCTCCTACTTTCTTCAGATTTTACAAGAGCATAGATTTCCTGAACAGAAGGGAGATCCTTAGAGCTGAGAATCTGAACCCTGATAGATTCATACATAAAATTCAGACCATGTAAGAATGCAAACACCCTTTGCTGGGAGACAAGCTGTTTGTACTTCTTAGCATCCTCATCACACTTCCAATCCACACTCTAGTAGTGATCCAACTCCTTCCAGGCAGATGTTAAGTCAGAGTAATAGACCGATAAACACCTCTCCCCTTGTCTGCAAGTAGAAGATGCTGCCTGCAGTTGATAAATTTTGGCATAGTGTCGCAATTCTGAATATGTAGACTTTGCTTGTTCCCAAATTTCATTCGCAGTTTCAGCCCACATGAAATTCTTCCTGATTTGAGGTTGCATGGAAACCAAGAGCCAGGACATAACAATACTGTTCTCCTGATTCCATCTATCATATTCAGCACTCCCGGAGGATGGTTCTTTTATCCTCCCATTAATATAGCCTATCTTCCCCCTTGCAGTGATGTATAACTTGATCCGTCTTGACCACTCTAGGTAATTTAAACCATGAAGAGGGACAACAGCCATAGGAAAGGATAGGTCACCCCCACCCATTCAATTCAGCATTGAGGAAACTCCAGATGTGGCTGAATCTTCACTACTCATGATTTCAGGTTTAAGAAAAAAGCAGCAACCAAAGGGGTACTTCCGTACAAGGCTATTATAGAAACAGGTCCTTCTGACCTACGGTTTCACTGGGAGCAAAGACTGAACACTGCTGTTGCAGTACTGGAACAGGTCTGTATAACCTACGGTCTTGTAGGAATCCAAAAAACAACACTGCAGTTGCAGTACATAACCAGGTCTATATGACCTACAATTGTACAGAGGTCATATGACCCCCCAACAGAATGGAAAATACAAGGTGAAGTTCACCACACCCCTAATCGGCAGGCCTGGTAGCCGAACTGTCAATGACTGAGATCAATACAACATCTGCTTTAGGGCATCAACAGTCCATCAAAGGGGTAAAGAAATACAAAAAAAAAATTGTCGAATACAACTGCTTTGTTAAAGAAATACAGTCCACCAATAGTCCATCAATCGGCTTTCAGTCAATCAATAAACAGTCAATCCGTAGGGCAGCCGAACAGTAAATGAACAATACCTCTTTTAACTTCAGATGATAGCCTCTCTGTAAACTAGAACTCCCTCTACGAACCTCAGATGATAGCCTCTCTACAGTCGAATAGACAATGAATACAACTTCTGGGCTGGAAGATGAAAAGTCTCTATAACTTATGGGTCGAATTGAATGCAACTTATTAGCAGTTCGATGGATACAGCTCTGGGAGATGAAGAGACTATCTGCTCGACATTGAACAACAGGTTTGCTTGACACCACCCTTCAGGCCTGGACGACTTGCTCTGATACCATGTTGAGCAAGAGCAAGAGCAAGAGAAGAGAAGAGAAGAGAGGAGAGGAGAGCCGAGAGGACTGAAAGCCCCTTCTGAACTTAGGGGGTGAAAGAATAATATATTATTATTTATACTAGTATAGTCGAACAATATAAACATAGGAGAAATTACAACAGTACCCTTATGGTACTAAATCTGAATACATAAACAACTGACAATAGGGTACAAGAGAAAAAAGGAGTTTTCATATCTAGAACCCGAGAAGGAACTTCGTTGATAAGATAAACAGCAATTGAATTGCATCCACCCAAAAATGAACATTGCCATTTAAATTCAGCATAATACCCCTTTCAACTTCAAGGATGTGTTTGTTCTTCCTATCAAAACTCCATTCTTCTAGGGGGTATGAGGAAATGTACTTTGATGATGGATAATCCCATACTTGAAAAAGTACGAAGTCAAGGGTTTAGTAAAGTAGTCCTTGGCATTGTTAGATTGGAATATTTTGATCCTAATGCCAAACTGTGCAAGGAACCATTTGATGGAAAAAACAAGTCAATATGGGAACCTCATCCTAAGAGCGTATAAGATAAACCTAAGAAAATGAGAATAATCATCAACAAGTAATAAGTACTTATACCCCCCTAGCAGCAGTATGATAAGGCCCCCAAATATTAGTATGAACAATTTTAGATGGAACAATGTTTTTTTTATTACTCAGAGAATAAGTTGATCTACAATGCTTTGCAAGTTCATAACTTGCACACTTCAAATTGGACACTTGAATTGATGCAAATACAATAGGAAAAAGAACTCTTAAAGACCCAAAAGACAAATGACTCAATCAATTATGCCAAAATATAATCTGACTTGCTGACTGAGATACAAGATTACCAATTTCTTTATTATTCATAGGTGGATGATCTAGCAGGTAGATTCCATTTGCCTTACTACCAATCCCAATTACCTTTTTTGTCACCATATCCTAGAAAACACAATGATCAAGAAAGAAGGTCAATAAACAATTCTATGTTTTAGTAAGACTATTAACAGAAAGGAGATTAGTACCAAGTTTGGGAACATTAAGCACTGAAGAAAGAGTGATGGCATTAGACATCCTAATATCTGCCTTGCCAAAAATAGGGACAATAATCCAACAGAAATAGAGGGTTTGTCTCTATGAGAAGACAACCAATAAGAGGTGAACAAAGAGGATAACTAATCATATGGTCAGAGGCACCCAAATCTACAATCCAAAAGTGATTAGTGCTACCTAGAGCTAAAGCATGATAAGCAGTAGCCCTTATACAGTTGTACCTGAGTGAATAAATGCTGAAGTAGGAGTTGGAGCCAGGGTGTTGGACTGAGATGATCTGGTAATTCCAACTTCATTCTCCAACTGAGTCAAATTATCTCTAATAGCAACCAATGGATCCAAATAAGTGGATCTAGTCCTAGAACTAGTAGTGACATCTGAAGTAATAGCAACATTAGCACTTCCCTTCTTATTTTTGAATCTTTCAGGTACAAGTTGAAAACAATGAACATGCCATACTATCATCTTTTACTCCCCCCACACTTGGGCTAACATGGCGGAGTTACTGTCAAGGTTTCCTGTCCCACATATCCATTTCAATTTCATTCTTTCATGTTTAACCTATAATACATTAGTTCAGCATCAAAATGATCTCTCAGTTTTTTTCTTCCAGAGTTGCATGAATCTCTCAATCAAAGCACATATTATTTGTGTCGGTAGGATGTAACCCCTGCTACAAATCTGCATCAAGCCATCTGCTTTTGCTAATAAAGTAGTTCTTTCTTTCTCCAAATTAAAAGAGAAAACTGGAGTTGGCCATTTGCAGGATCTTTTATGGATTTTTTCAGGTTTATCTGACAAGAAGGTCAGAATAAAGTCATCAACCACTGCTGTACTTTAAACATGGAAGTGATTACCTTCAGATATTTAGCTGGATTTCACCATTTCAGCACCTCTCATTATCATACATGGACCATATCCCTAACCCATCCTTCAAACATTTTTCCAGATTTTATCAAGCCCATACAATTGATACTCCTAACAACTTTGACATTTTTTTATAGTTAATCGCACTTTCATTAAAATAAAAGGAGTGCAAATAAAAAGTGATGGGAAGTCACCAATTCAAAAGAAAATAGAAAACAGCAGTACCAAACTTTGGATGAAATCACAGCCATTCCAACATCACAGAGAAAATGTCAGCTGTTATTCTTCTAATCAACCAATGTTTTCTTTAAAAAAAGGTTTATTCTTTTTCTTTCTAAATGTCCCAACAAACAGCAAAAAGGAATTCGATTATACCCCAACTATGCTCTGCTTCATCATTCCACAAATTAGCCTAGGCATAAAGCAAATTTTCTCATGAATTGAACAGTTGATGCCTTGACATATCTTGGATGTTACCTGGATAATCTTGCAACTTTTGTAGGAAAATACGGAATTTATTTTCCTGAGAATCCTTGAATATTTTAAAGATTTTTTTTTTTTGTTACAAAAATCTTTTTACAGATTTGAAGTGCCATATCAACAATACCAATTTGGTCATTTGTTTTGGAAGATACAATTAAGTTAATTTGCATTTAAAATTTAGTATCACTCCTTAATTTGACAGAGCTGGGAGAAAACAATGGATTGCCATAGTCCTGGTCAAGGGCTGATGCCTGCCAGCTTCAAGGTGCGCACTGTTCCACTTGAGGGTGATGATTCTGCAACTGAGGACATTTTGGATCCTGATTTTGGAGAGGCAGCAATTGGCCGTGTTGCACCAGTTGATTCTGGTAAGTAAATCAAAATCAGATCTCCTCTATAAAAGGGTTAGCATGTTTTAATACTCTTTGATTGATGGATCTCTGACTTTCTGTATACATAACATTTTCAATATCAGGACTGTGGTGGATTATACTACTACGAGCATATGGAAAATGCTCTGGAGATCTCTCAGTTCAGGAGAGAGTTGATGTACAGACCGGAATTAAGATGATTTTGAGGTTATGCCTTGCAGATGGTTTTGATATGTTCCCAACATTACTGGTGACTGATGGTTCTTGTATGGTAGACCGACGCATGGGAATTCATGGCCATCCTCTGGAAATTCAGGTATATAGATTGTTCCTCTCTTTTCAGAAGGAAAAAGTAATATTGTTATTTTTTTCCTATATGTTCCTTGATGGCCATCTTGATTGGTTGTTTCATATTCCATTTTCTTTGTCTTATAATACATCTAGTTAGTGAGAGTATTCCCAATCAAAGAATTACCTTTCAACAACTCCCTGACCCCCAAAATAAGCGTTCAGGCTTTACTGTATATTCCACATGTATTCAGGAATATTAACTAGGATAAAATTATTTCTGTATGCATTGTACTTTGAATTAATTAAGACAGAAGCTAGTTAAAATTAATAAAAAGAAAAAAAAAATGGGATGACTTATTACTATTGGTTGAAAGGGCATTGAATAAAGACTAAAATTCTGTTCAAATATTTTGGATGTTGCATTCCAGCATAGTGCAAGTTATGATAGTCATCATTATCATCATTGCTGTCCATGCCTTATTCCAACTATATGGAGTCAGCTACATGCATCCTGTTTCGCCAATCTGTTCTATTTGAAGCCATATCCTATGTTAAATTATTAGTGCTTAAATCACTTATACTACATCTACCCATGCCCTTTTTGGTCTACCCCTGGCCCTTCTAGCCCCTTCTACTTGTAACATATCATTTCTTCTAACTGGTGTTGTTGATGGTCTTCTATGCATGTGAGCAAACATCTTAGTCTACTTTCTCTCATTTTATCACCTATTGTGGCTACTCATTGGTAGGATGACTTCATTCCTTCATTCCTGATCCAATCCTTTCTAGTTTTCCAGAGAATAAATTTGAAGTAAAACCACTTTTGGCTGAATATTGTTTAGATTATTTTTTGTGAAGATAATGTGTGTGTGTGTATTATAGATAAATGGCAGGATATTAGATGAGAGAATGTAAACTGATGCGCAAAATTATAGATAAATGGCAGGGTATTAGATGAGAGAATGTAAACTGATGCGCAAAATATAGAAAACAAATCCCCTCCAATTAGAAAAAAAGTAAGAAGGAATAGAGCTATTGCTTAAAAAGAGCATCCACTACCATATTTATTTCCCAAGGTATCCATCTTACCTGAACTTTCAATTTTTCCAAGGACTTGCAAAGACAACTGGTTTACTAAGGTTAATGCACTATGGTATTAAAGAAGTAGATATGTTGGCTGCCAAGAATAGGCTGAAAAGTTGCAAGTTAAGATTATGATTCACTTCGGTAATCAACTAACCATTTGACTTCTTTCTGGGATCCAAGGGTAGAAAAAAGGAGGTTCCACTGAATCTGAGGAAAACAATACATTATGGCAATACCACACTATCTGACTATTTGGCATTCATATAGTGACTTTAAGTTTGCCACAGAAACTGGTTTCCCGTTTATGTGGAAAGTGTTGGGAACTTGAAGTGGGTTAAGTGATATCAGTAGAGCAAGATGCTGACTTCACATTGGGCCAAAGGAAAAGTTGAAAAGATAAACTTTGTTCCTCATGAACAACATGTTTCAAAGTGCTTTGGTGGTCGGAAGACATTAACCAAGTTTCCCAAAATAGCCAATGATGAAAGATGAGATAGCTTGGCAATCCAAATACCCATTGATAGAGATTTAACTTCTGCTTCCTCAGAATCCATGTTTCCAATAGGGTTAGGTTCACTGATTTAGAGTTTGGTATAGAATTATTTCTACATGGTGTAAATTTTGCAAGACAAAAGGAGTTAAAATTTCTACAAAATGCTACATAGTGCTTGAAATGGCAAAAGATGCACCTTTTTGTCTAATGCCATATCCATTGTTAAATTATGACCCTTTAACATTCGTATGTGCACATTTACTTCACTGACTTGGTGTCCTTGTTACAAATCTTGCAGGCATTATTTTATTCAGCACTTCTTTGTGCCCGAGAGATGCTTGCTCCAGAGGATGGGTCAGCTGATCTGATCCGAGCACTAAACAATCGTCTGGTCACATTATCATTCCATATCAGAGAGTACTATTGGGTGGATATGAGAAAACTGAATGAGATCTATCGCTACAAAACAGAAGAGTATTCATATGATGCTATCAACAAGTTCAACATCTATCCTGATCAAATTCCTCCTTGGCTGGTGGATTGGATGCCCAATAAAGGAGGCTATTTAATTGGAAATCTGCAGCCAGCCCACATGGATTTTCGTTTTTTTGCACTTGGGAATTTGTGGTCTATGGTTAGCAGTCTTGCAACAGTGGATCAATCACATGCCATATTGGATCTCATTGAAGCCAAATGGACAGACTTGGTGGGGAATATGCCATTCAAGATATGTTATCCTGCTCTTGAAGACCAGGAGTGGAGGATTATCACCGGATGCGATCCTAAGAACACGTAAGGCCTCTGCTCATCTGCTGTAAGGTTTTAATTGTCAAGTTAGGATCTCCTGCCTACCAACACCCTACCAACTTGATCTGACAGCGCACATCTCACTATGAAACTGGGGCCCACCATAAAAGTGGAATCCATCATGTATGAGATGTATGATGTTAGATGATGTTGGTAGGGTGTTGGAACATATTTTGTTGGCAGGTGATCCAGACATGTAATTGTCATGCCATTTCTTTGAATTTAGCATATTATTATGTTTCGTTGTTGAGTTGTTTCTCAATTTTGATGCAGGCCTTGGTCCTACCACAATGCAGGTTCTTGGCCAACTTTGCTCTGGCAGGTCAGTGAACTGTTTTGAAATTCACTAATGTGAACTTTAATTAGCATGCACAAGACACAAAACACAAATATACATAATAATGGAATTGGGAGAAAAGGAAGCCATAAAGTAAGGTTCTTACTGTACCTCATTGAATGGCTTAGTCATCATTCCATGAGGAAGAGGTGGATGTGTTTTGACTGTATTTTGGGAGGGACTGAGGGGGAACTGACTTGCAATTCTATTTAAACAATGATCCTCAATGTGATTGAAAAGGCATGCTCAGGTGCGCCTAGGCACAAAAAGCAAAGCGCATTTCAAGGCTTGCATTTTGCCTAGGCCCAGGTGCACCCACCTTAGAAAGGCGCGTCTGGTGTGCCTGGTGCACCTTGCGCCTTGCTTGCTCATCAGTGCTCTGAAAACCTCCCATTTGTTAATTTTGTTCATTTCATCCTTCCTAATATAGGACATTTTTTTAAAAGATAAGGAACTATAACTAAATTATAAAACCAGTTTTTTGTGTAGATTTTAAGAATTTAAGACACTAGCATGGACTTTTTTGGGCTTGCCTGAAGGGGTTTGATAACAAGTGGCTCGTAGAATCAGAGTAATGCAATTGGAAAAGAAATAAAGAGCTTGAAAGTTTTATGTGCTTAAAATTGTTGAGTGCTTTTATGTCTAATTTTATTTTTACATTTTCACTTTGCATATGCATTATGTGTTACGTTTGTGCATTTTAATTTGAGCTAATAGGTTTTTTAAAACATTTAGTTTAAAATTTAAGTATGTAGTTTTTAATTAATATTATTTTTAATATTTTCATTTTTCATTTTTTTTAATTTTACACCTTGCACTCTTTTAAAACACACCTCATATACGGGGATCAGGCCATTTGAACAAGGTATGCTAAGAATGTCACTGTATGGATAGCATCCTCCCTGATGGCAATGTTGCCAAATATTGTTTCATCTGTATGGATAGCATCCTCCCTTTCTATTTTCTTTGGAACGTCCATAGTACTTCTCATCGGATAGAGAAAGGTCGTATATCACTGACATGGTTGAGAAACCTGTCACAGCTCACAGCGGCGTGCATAAAGATGAATAGATCAGAGATTGCAGTGAAAGCTGTGGAGGTTGCAGAGAAGCGGATATCAAGGGATATGTGGCCTGAATACTACGACACCAAAAGTGCAAGATTCATTGGCAAACAGGCACATCTGCTCCAGACATGGTCGATTGCAGGATATCTCGTGGCAAAGCTCCTCCTTGCCAATCCTAGTGCAGCAAGTGCGCTGATAAATGAAGAGGATAAGGATCTTGCCAATGCTTTTTCTTGCATGAATGCTAATCCAAGAAGGAAACGTGGTCGGCAGGGGGCAAAACAGAGCTATATTGTTACGTGCCTTAAGCGAACTTACCCCTAAACCCAAGCACATATATACCCCACGACAGCATCCCATTCTACCAATGTGGGATACTTCACATTAGCATCCCATACTACGAACATGGGACAATAACATATATCGTATGAACTACATGTCATGAAGTCCATACTTGTGTCAGAGAAAATCTAGGGGAGTGGATGATAATTGATAAGCACTTACTATTAACTCGGTCCGGATTTTGATCATCATCGACCATCAGTGGCTGGTTCTACGGGTTAATTTAGTTTGTATACATTTTCGATTCGTCTCTTTCATATTTTTTTGGCGGGTTCATTGGTTCTGAATCCATGGCCAAGCTGTAACTTGTAATTCCACAAGGATGAAACCTGTATAATAGTACTGAGTTCTCATTCATGTACCAACCATATGGACTACATGATCTTGTTTCACCATTTCGTTCTGTTCAGTGCAGTATCGAGTTATAATAAGACTACTTCAAATAGGAGCGCGTATCTGCTACCCACTTAACCCAAAAGACACTACCGCTATCCATTGGGAGTATCTCCTATACTTTATGTATTGTGATTCATGGGAGATGTTCCTAATATACGGCTGTAGTGTCCTGTGGGTAGTGTTGGAACAGATCAAGTCTAAATACATGGGAATTCCACATTATTACATATAAAGAGACCTGGATCTGCTTCCATCTAGGCATCTAGCTGCTCATTTGGTTATTGACTGGCTTTGAGTACAACGTTTGCATCAACTTTTTGAATGAAAGTTTGTTTCCCATTTTGAATGCAACATGTTTTGGAATTCATAATTGTCGTTATATGAATTCACTTCAGTTCGACCAAAAAAAAAAAAAAATCACTTCAGTTCTGTGTTTACACCTTTAACAAATGCAGTCTTCATTTCTAGATGAAAATTTGCAAACTGAGCAGTTGCAACTTAAAATTTTTACTCCAAAGTTGGATTTCCAAGAATCTGAATTATATTAATGCGTGGTTAATGGCCTTGTGCTCCATTCTCCACCAGTGTTTTTTTTTCAGGTGTGGGGGGTGGGGTTGCTATGAGGAGAGGGAGTGGTAAACGAATTATCAGTGGGAAGTAATAAAAAATTTTGAATTGCAGCAATCTACCATTTGAACAAAATTCATTCATCATGGATCAATGTACAATGCGAAATCTCAAGCTCAAACATAATGGAATCAAGTTCCAACAGTAGGTAAAATTAACCAAAATTCAAAGTGAAGCCCATATAATTTGCTCTTGAGATTACATTCAGCATAAAGCATTGTACAAAATGGAATTTAAGCCAATTTTATACTATTCAGTAGTGGTGATCATTTCTAGCCTAGCCTAGGCCCAATACTTCCAGTGCGACCCAGGCCTGGACAGCCCCGCAATACATGTAATATATAACATACATGAATATGTTTTGTATTTTGTATTATACATTTTATATAAACATTATTATGCGACAGCATTATATATAATATTTCATATTCCATAAGATAAAATATAAAGAAGTTCAATTTGCTTTTGAAGACCTTTATCTTAAGGTTCAACCGTTCATAACTTATTTTCATTAGTTAACCATTATTAAATAGATGAACGCAAAGCCTTCATTTTTTATAATTCATCCATGTGAGACCTTAAATATTAGGTTTTTGCCTTTTTGCTGAAATGAACCGTCAAGTTTAAATAGTTGAACGTGCAAGTAGACATTTCATATCCTACATCAATGAATTGTAAAAATAAAAGCTTTGCATTTATCTATTTAACACATGGTATTAACACATAGACAACCGTGCAAGTTGGGAAATCATGCACCATAACACATGGCCACCTAATTTGCACAATTATCTATTGTTGAGTAAATGAATGCAAATCTTTCATTTTTATAATTCATTCATGTAGTACCTTGAATGTCAATTAGCACACCTAACTATTTAAACTTGTTCATTTCAACAAAGATGTTAACAATTTAACATTCAAGATCTCACATTGATGAATTATGAAAATGAAAGCTTTGTATTAATTTATTTAACAATAGTCAACTAAGAAAAATAAGCCATGAAAGGTTAAACGCTAAAATAAAGGTCTTCAAGTTTTACTTTACAAAATATAAAATATTATACAACATATGTTTTACATATCACATAACAAAATTTATATAAAATATATAACATAATATAATACAAAATAAAACACAAACATGCATGCTTTTAATAATATAAAGTATATTAAAATATATATAATATATTGCAGGCCAGGCCAGACCCGAGTTGGGCTTTAAGCATTGGACCCATGCCCAGAAATTTCCGAGCTAACTCGAGCCAGGCTTCCAATCTGGGCTGCAAATGATCACCCCTAACATGCATACTCTTAATTAGAACTATTATTGTAAAGTATGACTGTTCTCTGCGAGGATGCTGTCCAACAATGATTCACAAGCATCTTCTAGTATATCTAAGACCTGCCATAACACCACAAATTGGAAGTAAATTGTTTGAGTATTAATGGCATGACGAATAAAACAGTAGAAGTGAAATTGCTAATATGAAAGACAACCAATTTAGAATAAAACTCATAAAACTTGTCCAGGAGCTATCACTATAAAATCTGATTTTACTCTTTATGTTCTTCCAATGGATTTCTAAGTAACATAAACAAAATTGCATACTTGTCAAAAAAGCATAAATAAGTTCGAAAAAAATAATAACAATATTGCATGCATTGCTCTATTTGGCCATTACCAAAAGAACCGATTTTACTCTATTGATGTTATTCCAAAGGATCTCTAAGTAACACAAATAAAATTGCATGCTTGCAAAAAATATAACAATGATAATAACAATCTTAGGCTGACAGGCATGAGAACAAGGGTTCGAATCTGAGAGCAGCCACTTTGTGCTAAAAAATGCCAAAGGTCAGGTCCGCATCTAGTCCATCCCTCCCAAGAACCTATATGGGGGACCAACGTTGGGCAATGTCCTTTTGTGTTGTTACTTTTTTCACCCTTTTACTGTCATCTCTCAATTATTATAACAACTGCCTGACTTCCCATATAGATAGACCAGAAACAAAATCTCTTCTGTGAAACATTGCAAAAGTTTGCCAGCCATTGAAACATGTCTCCATGGAATCTAATTTGAGCTTATGCAACCGTTTTTTAAATGTCACGTGAGGCTTGTACTAATTTGAATGCTTTCAAGTGGGGTTTGCAATAATGATTCCAAAACTATAGACTTCAGGTACCACTCAATCTTATTTAACCCCACCTATTGGCATAAACCTTCGGGCTAATGGATCTGTTTAAATCATTCCCCCGTCTTTTCTCTTCACTAAAATCTATCTTATTAAAAAGCATAGTGGAGAAAATTGCTTAAGAAGGCGAAGAATTAGTTCAAATTATTAAATCTAAGGTCAAATTATAATAATAACCTGAACTGGCTTGGTAGGATAACTGCGGGGAAAATGGTTAACCTAATTGGATGGAGAAACATTGGAGCAGCTCAAGCTTACATGGGGTTTATTGTAATAACCTTCCTGTCCTAGGGTTGTCTTACATAGGTAATAGGTCTTACTGTAATTTTGGATCGAAAAGATAATAAACAAGTCGTTTTGGTTGGGTCAAATAGGATGGCGGATACCCTAGCAAAACAAGGGCCAAATAGATCTTCATTGTACCGGGCAGAATTGTAACTAATTGCTGGAGATTGCAGTTTAGATGAATGTCCCTCTGCAATCTTTATCTATTGTAACTGAATTTCTCTGTTATTAATGAAAAATTTTTGCTGATAAAAAAAAAAAGATAATAAAGAAATCTTTCAAAAGGAACCAGGTACAGCAGCACAAGCCTACAAGTATATAATGCTCCTATGAATTGCATCAGTTTTATCGTTATTAGAAGTTTCAAACTAGTACTCCAAGCCAAGGGCATATTTTCATATTCAGGCATATGATGATGGCGCACAGGGATAACAAGGTCTTATGCAAGAAGCACACTTACAAGTACAAATTTATTTATTTATTTATTTTCCACAATCTACCTACGCAACATGAGCTTTGCAACATTCGCAATTTCAACCAAGTAGGTGTCATGTGCTTATAGATTGACAGAAATGGATTAGTCGCTTGATATTGAGATAATAAAACATCAGAAAATAACACATTACAGTGACCTGGGGATCTGAGATGGAACCTGATATTCCATCCACTCCTTCCTTAAATAGTCAAATGTTGCATGATATTTGAGAGAAGTCTCTGTTTTTAGATTCGGTGGTTTGGTCATTCATTAGCAGAACTTGTAATCAACAGGCCCATGATCTGCCCATCATGTCTTGGTCAGTAAAAGGGGAGTAGGTTGGCTGTTTTCCTTCTGATGTTCTGAACCTATTGTATACTCATCCTTTTCTTGTTTAATGAATTTCCACTGGTTTACCCAAAAAACTATCTTAGCTTCAAAATCTTGTATTAGTCATAAGAAGCATTCATATAGAATGGTAAGGCCAAGTTAGTGGTTTACCTTCTCAAAACCTTGAGGTCCCCCATAGTAAGGATCAGGAACTTCGGTTTCATCATGCTTCTTACAGTAGGAACACATTAACCTAACCTGCACTACCGTTAAACAACAAAACGAATGAGTAACAAGTTTCTTAACTTGATAAGACAGTTACCAGGAAAAAACAAGATCAAGTAATCCAAACAACAAAATTAACCCATCAAGTTAACCTTCTTATTAGCATCATCTGGAAGAGGTTCCTTGGATTTCCACCTATTAAATGCCTTTAATATATCCTCTGCAGACACAGAATAAAATAGAAGGCAAAAAATCGCTACTAAATGCCATCCATGCTAAAGAATTAGGAAAATGAATACAGAAGCAAATGTAATATTTGATAGTTCATTACCTATGTTTTGCTTATCCATGGCAAGAATAAGATCGAAGTCTCTTAAATCAGATGGCCTTATCGGCCTCGAGATGGAAGTTATCTCAATCCCACGCCTTTTGGAGGCTGCCCTCATCCGTGGATCCGCTTGGTTACCCTTAACAATTTCGATTGTAACAACAACACTATTAAATTCCAAACCGCTCTCTCCTCCATCGAACAATTAAGTAAACATAAAATTGTCTCTTGATCAGCGTGAATCAAATCAACAATTCTAACAAAAGCAGACAAAGTAAAGTACCTCATGGTAGTCGATTGTACCGGCAGAGTCGATGTTGAATTTGGAATCGATCCCTCGTTTCTTGACGATATCTCTGAAGACGGCCTCCGCAGCGGGGCTTCTGCAGATGTTGCCGAGACAGACGAAAAGAACAGAAAAAGGTTTAGTCTCTGTTGAAGGCGTGGACGCCATTGCTGCAGAAGGACGCACTCCCGCGATGGATGCTTAGAGGAAGGGAAAGATTAGGGGGTACCGGGGTACCAGGCTACCAGCCTCTGGGGGCAAAGCGGGAAATGCAAACGAGTGTGCCAGTGTGGTGGCAAATTTGTAAATATGGTCCAATAATAATCGTTGCCACTTGCGGCCTCTCTTATCAAATCAAACAAAATGAAAAGAAAGAACGAATTGAAGCTAGGGCTTCTTCTCTGCCGATGCTCACTCAATCAAAATTCTATTTACTGAAAAAGATTTTTTTTTAATGTGTTGTAGGCTCTTTTTTCTTTTTCTGTCATGGTCTTTTCTTTGTTGTTTTGCTTATTAAATTCAGTTTTCACCAAAATTTGTATTTTGAGAATCCAAACCCCCTCAAATTGTAAAACCCTACCCTCACCTTATCAAATGCTTTCCAAATTCTAACAATATACCAGGTTAGGGTATTAGGGAGGGTTGGGTTTAGCCTAATATCATATCCTGTTCATGCCCATATGGGTTGTAGAATTCCAAAACCTGTCCCCACCCAATATTTTTCCTTCAAGCATACCCAACCCATTGACAACCCTAGGGATCATACCATCTCCGGTCCTTGAATTGTGAGTGTCAAAATTTTGGGCTTTCTAGGGTGAAAACATTTATACAGCCCTAATTTGTTTCCTTTTTCTTTTTGGCTGCTTTTGTAAATGAGGACCGGTATAAAGCTCCATTCCCGATTCAAATTTATTTGTGGTGTAAATAAAGATGGGTGTAAAACTCCACTCTCGATTTGTATTTATTGGCATTTGAATGGAGTGTAGTTTTATATCATAAATCAATGTATAGTTTTATATTGATAATTGATATAAATACAACATCGATAAAATTGACATAATATTTACACAGATAAATACAACTGTTAATAAATTTTAAATGATGGTGTTAAACTCCATCCATGGACTTTTATGCTATGTCTAGAAACGATGCAAATAAGTGTGAATGCAAATATGTAGTGTAAAACAATCCATATAAATTGCAAAGTTGGGTTAGTTTGGCATGGACAAATTTACTTTCTTACAAAACAAACTTTTAGTTGTAATGGATGCAAACACCAATTCCAATAAAGCATATGCTTTTTTTTATCAAAAGCCCACTTAAATGCAAATTTACTTCTTTTTAGGGAAAATTCTTGATAGGTACCCTATACTTTAAGTCGAGTGCCAATTTAGTACCCGAACTTTAAAACGAGACAATCTAGTACCGAACTTTCATTTTACGATGTTTTAATACCTGTCATTAACTCACCGTCAGTTAGAAGGCAAAAATACTTAATTACTCATCAACTATTTCGAGCAATGCATGGTTTCCCGATCGAAATGACAAAAATGACCCCAACTATAATTTCTCAGCAAGTGGGAACAAACTATTCACACTTGCAGTTACCTGAGATTCCAAAAACCAACTCCTCACACCGGTGATGTCAAGCAAATGCACCGCTGGAAAAGTTGAAATCAACACTGACCCCAAAAAAGTTGAAATCGAAGAAACCAGTATCGTTTCTGGAGAAGACGACTCTTGTTGCGGGCGCCGGAAACAAGAGTCTTGTTTCCCTTCCCTAAATCAGAATGAGATACATAATTTGTTTATCAAGGGGAACAAGAGTCTTGTTTCCCTTTCCTAAATCAAAGTCTTGTCATTGGTGTCGACGCCGGTGTTTGAATCTTTGCGATTTCTTGGATCGTTCAATCATGTTACATTTTACAACTTTCCTATTCTGTGTTTCCAATATATTATTAAAAAACCAGATTCTCTGTTAAATCCTTTCTGAGTCCTAAAGGATTTTGGGTCCCTAAATCAAAGTGTTGTTGGTAGCGCCAGAAATAAGAGTCTTGTGTCCCTTCCCTAAATCAGACTCTTGTGGAAGAACTCTCACTAGACGTAAACATGAAAGAACTTTGATAGGAGTTACGGGGCTAAAAAAGTAACTAAGGGTCCATTTGGCACGTCTTTCCGTGCGGTCTTTCAGTTGTTTACAAGCTGGGAAGACCAAAAATCAATCTATTCCTGTTTGGTAAGTGGAAGATCTAGATGCCAAAAGACGGGACACCGAAAAGACACAAGAAGCCCATTTTGGGCTGATTTCGAGAAGCTCCAAATGAAGCTTCTTGCGTCTTTTGCGTTTTAATCTTACAAAGAAAGACCTGAAATGATGCACGGAAAGATGTGCGTGTCTGCCAAATGGTCTTTGGGCTGCCCAGATCTTATGTCAAAAGCTCAATGCGTCTTTTGAATGTCAAAGCTACAAGAAGATCTTCTCAAAAAGACTTGCCAAACGGGCCCTAAATAATGAGGAGGCTCTCAAGTCTCAACCACTAACGAAGCCGTTTGTTTCCTTGAACTTTTCTCCCCTTGATAAACAAATTAAGTTAGATTATTAATAAAGAATTAAGAATTAATTAATCATCTTTTGAGAACTTAAACCCAACTTGCTATTCTATCCATCATCTTATGTATGTATTCTGTTGTTAGACAGTTGTATGCCCTTAGGTCCAATCAAATTGATGTACTTATGACATTTATTGTAAATGAATAAAGTACACATTTGATTCAAGTTATAGTAGTGTGTTTCTATGTAATACCCTTAAACTGGACACATAATGAGGCTCGTGTTAGTTTAGAATGTTTACAGTCGTTGGATAAGTCTGAGGAGATTTATTCTGTTAAGGCTGACACTGGTGTGCTGCCAAGTGTTTTGGTGACTTGCCTTAGCTGCCAGGTGAGACCCGAGGTACATGCAGTGTAGGTTTATTTGAAACCCTAAACTGGACCAGATTTCCATTATTGCCCTAGACCTTGGTGATTAGTGGGCAAAACTGGAAAGTTACACCTGACCCCTAGACTCGATTATGATACTGCACTAGGTGTCAGATTTGGCTATCTTTGATATGCCAATCAGTGAGATCCTTAGAGGGGGTCAAAACCTGGGTATGTTGGGACAGTCCGAGAATTCATCTGAGTAGATGATCATAGTGACAAGATCAGTCCCTTTATCGGACAAAGGTAATGATTGGGGATGCACTCTCTCTAATGGAAACCAAGACTGTTGGCAACCGATTCTAATCGTTGAGATTTATTTTACAAAATATATTTTATATACGGATATATATATATATATATATATTGTTCCTTGCAGCCGGTTTCAAAATGTTTGCAAAGGTTTTAATTTCCGGGATCCATGTGAGTAGAGAGTGCAACACTGTTCCTTGCAGCCGAGGGAGAGGTCTTCTCTTGTCGGGTAGTGTATGATCATCATGGGCTGAGAGGTTAAGTGTAAGACCATTGAGGGTAATACCTGATGAGTTAACCTTGCATCTACCCACAGTCCCTGGGTGTTACAAGGTGCCTAGGGACCACTTAGTGTAAGTGTTGGGCTCATATAGTCCATGTGATGGGCTCAAGGGGTTCATTGGGCTTTCTAGTGAATTCGGCTAGGCCTTGTGACAAAGGCTGGGCCGAACACTTGTGGCTGATGTGTAGATCAATGCTTGGGTCCCACACCGTACAAGAAAGCCCAATTGGGCAGTAGTTTGGAAAGCTAAGTGAGCACATAAACTTATTGGGCATAAAGCCCATTTCGAACAGGGCTGATTGATCAGTCAAATGAAGGGGCAAATATGAGATTAGATTAGCAGATAGGATAGGTTTTACCCTATCCACTCAGAGAGTCCAAATCTGAATACAGATTCAAATCTAGAAGCCTCTTGATAAGATTAGGAGAGGGCTGATCTAATCTGTAGATTGAATAAGGGTATATCCTTATCTCTTAAAGGGAATTCATATCCAAATATGATTTGGATCAACAACTCCTAATGGGATTAGGAGTTGATCCTTTTAAGGTTATAAAAGAAGGAAGGGGCAGCAACCTTTAAGAGATCACATTATCACCTACAGAGAAGAGATTACAGAAGAGAAAAAACAACTTCCAGTAAGACTGCACTGATTTCTCCCTACCGCCGCTGCCGCCATTGCCAGGGCTTCTCCATGACAGTAGGAGTGATCAAGATTGGATCTTGATATCAGTCATTTGTGAAAGGGCTGATTGGAAGTCGTGCTCACGTGTCGTCCAACTGATTCTTGTGAAGGATCTGGTTCTTTAGAAGAACACTGTTGATTCTTCTCCATCCTACACTGTGCCATTTTCAGTGGGAGCGGTCTTTGGTTCCTACCTTGGGCGTGAACACCTCCATTGGGAGATATTGTTTATCCGTATCAGGTATATCCCTCTCCTGCTTCTGTTTTCAGATCTGGTTCGATTTAGGGTTCAAGATTGATCCCTAAAAATGTAGATTTTCTAAAACAGGGAATGTGATTCCCAGATGAGGGGAGAGGAAATTTTTGAAATTTTGCCCAACCTACCTGCAGGGTTCAGCCATCCATACGATGGATCTCTCATCCCTTCACTTACGTATGTATTATGTTCAGAATTTATGGAATTCTCCCAAAATCTTTATGTATGCTTCTGGATTATTTTGTGACAAAGAAACAGTAGAACATTTTTCAGATCAGAACTGTGTGTGGTTCTGAAGCTAAACCTTTGTCCCACCATCTCTGATGCCTCTGGCAAGATGGTTATAGATGAAGTCTGTGCGCGGTTCTGGAGTGGAGTCCATATGAAAACTCCATCAGAACTGTGCATGGTTATAGATGAACAGATGTTGGGGGAGTTGGGGGAGATAGATGTTAAGGGTGAAGCTTACCACCTTTCTTCACTATTCCTTCAGGGGCTTCACATGAACAACCGAGTCTCCTCTCCTCTATCATTTCTTCAACCAAGTTTGAAGAGAAAGGGATGGAATGGGCGTGCTTGGAATGAAGAGAAAGATTGGAGTTGAGTGAACTCTCCTCTCCTCTCTCGTTCGTTCAACCCAGATTGAAGTCTAAAGGGGAGTTGAGTGAAGTCTCCTCTCTTTTCTCATTCGTTCAACCCAGATTGAAGAGAAAAGGGGATTAGGGAAATAGGAAGGAAAAAGGGTGAAATGATCAGTATTTTTTCATAAAGGTTAGTTTTGGTATTTCAAAAATATTTGACCCACACCTGATATCACGTGATGGTATTGACTGATGGTGAGTTAACGTTGGGTACTAAATCGTCGCAAAATGAAAATTCGGGTACTAGATTGTCGCATTTTAAAATTCGGGTACTAAATTGGCACTCGGCCTAAAGTACAGGGTACCTATCGGGAATTTTCCCTTCTTTTTATTGATGTGCCATCTTATTATCAATGTAAATATGCATTGGTCTGTCATTTGTCAATGCATAAATGTAATATTGCCAAATACAGACAAAAGTGAATCAGAGTGCAAATTTACCTTGAATTGAGATTTACACTCCATTTGCATTGTTTCCAAATGCAACCTTACATTGCAAACAAACGCAACCTTTCTTAGAAATGATAAAAAGTCTGAGAACTCCATAAACTATTTTGATAGTATGATACAACTTTGTGTATCATCTTTTAACGGATGTTAGGCCCTGTTTGATGATTAAGTACTTGTTAAAAGTTAACAACCACTTAAGGTTGTTTGGTAACCCACTTTTCAAATCACTTATTATGTTTTTTAAGTACTTATTGGGGTGGGGATGTTTGGTAAGCTACTTTCCCCATAAATGTGTATATTGATACAAATGATAATTTTACCCTCCACTGTAGATTACTCGGATCTCTCCCTCTCCCTCTCATTTTCTTCATCGGAATTGTAGATTGGACAATAGAAAGACTCCTCCAATTAACAACCTTCACAAAATTCTCGGATTCCCATTTTCACCTCATCTAGCGCAAAAGAGCATGGGTATAGCTAGATATCAAGCAAGTCCACATAACCGCATATTTCTCCGGTATTTCACCAAACAACCGGTGGGCCAATGCCACATTACTCGTTCGAACATATAGATTAATGAGTGTATTATATAGGAATAAATTACCGACAAACCCATTCTTGATGATTTGAGAATGGAGTCGCTCAGCATCTTCAAGATTAGAAGAAACTTCACACTAACTAACTAGGCACTCATATCTTTCAGAATACGAAAACAAATCACAAACGATTCTTCACTTGGAGCTGGTGAAGAAGTCGGAATTCGAAAGCATAATCGAGACTTTTTGTACCGGTCAATTAACTTCTGCAGTAAGACCAACGAAGATGGTGAGGTTTCAAAACTAAGATTGTTAGCATTCAGATTTGGTTTTAATATGAAAGTGGGTGTAAGAAACCTGCAAATCATAGTAAGGTAAGCAGAGAGGATTTGTTCATGGTTGCCACGCCTTTTTCAATTTGGGTTGGTCGACCATTGATGAGCTCAGGCAGGCTCAGCCTTCTTGGCTAGTCGCACTATCTCAGTTCTCTCCCAAAATTTCCAAGCTCAAGTCGGTTTATACTAACCCGATATTTAACACCCAAATTCGTCAATGGACTTGCAACCAAACGCCACTGCTGCCTATTATTATAGGGTTTCGAATGGAAGAAGAAAATGATAAAATCAAGTGGGGATAGTTGTCATTAAAGAAAAAATAGGGACAAGTTTGTCCCATTCAAATGAAGCACTTCTTCAAAAAGTGCTGGAAAAAAAACCACATCCATGTCACTTTTTTAAGAAGTACTCTTTTTAATAATAAGTACTTCTTACCCTCTTTTTTACCAAACACCCATAAGTACTTAAAAACCACTTAATGTGTGGTCCCATGTCTTAAAAGAAGTCTTGTTTAAATAAGTACTTCTTTTAAGTATTCTCAAAGAGGGACTTAGTCCATTTGTGGAATTAACAATACTTTAGAGCAACAAAAAAACAATCATAGCAAAGTAATATAATTAACCAATGTAACCCATTCAGTGGGTTACTGAGTTTTTGTTTTTTGTTTTTTGAAAATTTACTGTGTTATAAATTGACCGCTTGACCTGAACGATTGAACCACTGACCCGATTACCCAAAAGGTAAGAGACCAGCTTCAGTCAGGGCAAATCTATGCCCTCACCGTTCTAACAGCCTTTCCCAACCTTACATTGGGAATATCTTCACATGATATAAAGCAAATAAGTATGAAGATATTCTCAATACAAGGCAAGGCAGTAAAGGCTGCCCGAACAGAATTTACCCCGACTGAAGCTGAACTCGGAAGGGAAAGGACTAACAATTATCCAATGTAATCCGATTTGATGACGATTGGATGCGCAAACGAAACTGTTCGATTCCAAGATTAGTAGTCACAAAAATGAGTATCAACAGTCCTTATGAATGAGATAAGGATTCTAGGGCCGAACTAGAGGGGGGAATAAACCAGTGATTCGAACAATTCCTCGCCCATGTTCACTCTAGAACAGTAACAAATTTCAAGTTCAACCTGTCAGCTCATTTGAAAACCAGACAGATCTATTTATCGCGACCCTGGAGTAATGTCGCTGTTAATAAGCTAACGAGATTTGCTATTTCTTGGTCCCCCCACCCCCACCCCCAAGCTTTCATTGCTATCTCTGGGGTGAGCTGGCGAGCTTGTAACTATTTGTTAGATGAATGAATTTTAGCCTGATAGCCTCTAAAAAAGAAAGAGAAAAACAGAACGCTTAAAAGAACTCCCTCACCTTGCTCTTTCTTTTCCTTTTCATTTCAGGCCCAAATTATCATACACGCATTGACGCAAAGCTTCCCGCGAACTTTATAAGCTAAATTTACACTATAAGCTCCGTTATCAATTACAACCAGGAGCAGCTTTTATGGAGACCCAGCAAATCAAACAGCTCTCACAAAGTAGAGGTCAGAGGACCATGCTAGAACAGTTCAAACTCCAGATGCTCACCTGAAGCCTTGAACTCCAAACACTTGCTCTCCTTATGGGAGGCCAAAACTGGAACTCCGAGATCACTGGACTTTGGCAGCTCCGGTGGGGTGGTACACCGTATTAATGCCCAATTCAGACCCTCGAAGAATGGATGCTGCTTAATCTCAGCTGCCCCTTTTACCGACCCCAACCGATTCTCTGGCTCCTTTATTAACAGCCCTCTTATCAGGTCCCTCGCCTGAGAGCTCACAATTGGGCCTTCGGGAAACTTGAGGCTCTGTGTCACTACATTGGCCAACGTCTCCTCGTTTCCTGGACCCTTGAAAGGCGTCTTACCAAATAAAAGCTCATAGAGAAATATTCCAAATGTCCACCAATCAACAGCACTTCCATGACCCTCTCCTTTGATTATCTCAGGGGCCAAGTACTCATGGGTCCCAACAAAGGAGTTGGAGCGTGCACTAGTTGGCTCTGCCACAAGCTGTGGCAGTGGGCTGACCTGGGCTGCCAAATCAGATTTTAGTTTCCTGTTCTTTGCCGTGGTAGATACAAGCCGAGGTGAGAAGCATGAGACTTGAGCCCAAGATGGCTGAAGGCAGAAAGGATCGATGCAATGGGATTCAGCACACGGACCTGAAAACCTTTTCGTGGGCTCAATGATTGATGAAGAGGATCTAAGAAGTGTTGGATTCACGGCGCATCTCAATGACAAGTCAAAATCTGAGAGCATGATGTGACCATCTTCTCTAACTAGAATGTTTTCTGGTTTCAGATCTCGGTAAACAACCCCAAGCATGTGTAGATACTCCAACGCAAGGAGGACTTCTGCAACATAGAACCTGCAGAGATCATTGAAAGAAATTAGTGCCAAAAGGAGAGAATATCAGAAAACAAGGATGAGAATTAATAATCATCAGTCTTGGTATATAGTTTCTTGAAAGACCAGAAAAGAATTCGTCATGGGTATTCTCACAAGGAGCTTTCTTGAATTGCTTTTGTTAAATAGTCATCGTGTGCTGAACTTTTCTGGCATGTGCAATGCAACCACCACCCCAACACCGAATTTATAGAGAAGGCACTAAAAAGAGCATGGAGAACTTCCAGGTCTGTAATGTGAAAATGACCCAGTATCACTGCAAAGGCATAGGAACATTCTTGATCCCCAACTCATTTTGTCTTTTAGGCTTAAGATATATTGGATCTCTTGGAAGCTACCATGTCTTTCTTTTAATGATTCCCAGTTAACAATTTTTCACTCTCCAACTCGTGTGTGTTTATATTTCTAAGCTTATATGCTTTTTAAGCCTTGAAATTATTTGGAAATTTTCATTTCAAGTTTCAATTGTAAATAGAGTAACTCATGACTAGGAATCAAGAGTCTAAAAACCAAAGTATTTGTTATAGCAAAAATTTATTTCTTTGGTGAAAGGATTCAAATATAGGAAAAGGAAATTGTGATAGTAGACAGCAGGACACACAAATGGGCAGTGACAAACCTCAAAGTAGCCAGCTACAAGACAAGTAGGATTTGTCACATCTCATATCAGGCCCAGAAGCTCACCATTAGGCCAATTCACTAGGTAAAGCATTGGGAAGCCTAGGCATTGACTGAATGAGAAGTTGAGAACTGACATGCCAAGGTGTAGGGGTATCTCATAATTTTTAACATTTATAAGGACTATTCCTGTATTTTAAAGCCACCACACCATGGAGGCATGGATCACCATCAGTCTCACTCTTCACATCAAGAGAAGAGGACGTCTAGGACCTTCTATGAGGTATTGAGGACCAACCTAATCTCTAATCACTATAAAGATCTTTTGTGACTTTATTGCCATCTTCTACCTCTTTTTTTTGTACTTAATAATACACTCCAATTGCTTATTGAAAAATGAAAACCAATGAGGCCAAAAGGCAAAAGGATTATTCAGAGAGCCGTCTCAAGTGCACTTCAACGCCATATAGGCCAAGGCCTTCAAACTGAAGACCTATAATCAAGGTTGAATTTTTGTTCAAATCAGAAGAGACCGCAAACAAGGGCATTCCAAAGAATAGTGTTTCTAAAGAGGCCCCCAAACACACACACACACAAAAAAAAAAAAACATCTGGATAAAAATGATTAAATGATTAAAAAGCTTTGTTAAAACGTGGACTGTTATGGGCTGTTTTTATTTCTTTTTATTAGTGCTGTCATATCAGCTGGGCCTTGCTAATTTTATTCTTTATTAGATATGTCTTGAAGTGCACCTTCAGTGTTGTGTAGGCCAAGGTTTCAAATTGAACACCTATCAAAGTTGAACTTTTGTCCAAATCATAAGAGACCACAAGCAAGGTCACCCTAAAAAAATAGTGTTTCTAAAGAGGACCCTAAAAGAAAAGAAAAGGAAGAGGTCCCTAAGCAAATCCCATGATGATCTTGACAAGCACATCCTCCTAAGAATGATAAAACATCTTGAGTAACCGCCTTAAATCTCAATACCAAAACTGCAATGAAGAAAGAATCTGGCAATTCCCATATGTGTTGCACACCAGAGAAATGGGAGGGGGAAAGACACCACTCTTTCTCACAATATAGTGTACCACGGGCATACTTTTTGTTGGCAGCTAATAATTCAACTGAAATGTGGAAATGCAAGAAACTAGGATTTGGTCTCCACTTCGGCTTCAGTTGAAATGTGAAAATAAATAATTCAACTGGAACCCTTAGAAAAGAACATAGAAGGTACCGATTAAAATAAATAAATAAAGGGAAGCATTTCCCAAACTTGAGGAAAACAAAAATGAAAACAAAATTATAGACAATTTCAAATTTTAGACTGTCACATGTAAGACAACTTGCTATATGCTATTTATTTTATTACAAATGGCTGTTGTGGTTACTTAATAAATCTTTAAACATGTATTGCCATTTATTCCATCACTTCTGCATCTTGCATCTTGTGTGGTTCATCTTTTGGGCCTAGCAATTAAGACTACGTTTCCAGAAATCCCCATTGTTCTTGTTTTGGAGATTGAGTGACTTTATATTTCTTGGTTCCCATCAATGAATTTTCAAGTCATTCAGAAACAAGATTAAAGAAAAGAACTACTTTCGCTGATTAAAAAAAAAGCACTACTTTCTAATTTTGTTAGTGTGAGTGTGTGTTGAGGGCCCGGAATAGGATCTCATCATGGGTCAGTCCACGGGGAAAACCTCCTGTTTTCCCTTGTTCCTTCCTGCTCGTGATGAACCTATCTTGGCGCCTTTGGTGATTTGTCCAAGAGATCACCAACTCTCCTAACTCACTCTTGACTGAATAATTTGATATCTCATTCAATAATGGGGTCTCCTTAAATAGGAGATTACAAGAGTCCTAATCCAGGGGAGTCTCCTTGCTGAATAGGGAGACTTCCAGTTCTATCTTGCTAAGGATAAGATAAGCTAATCCTAATCTGATAAGCTACTAACAAGATAAGATAAGCTAAGCTAATCCTAATCTGATAAGCTATTAACAAGATAAGATAAGAGATAAGAACAATAAGATAAGAACAAGCAAAATGAGCTAATCTAATCTAGATAAGGCTGCTGTTTTCGAACTAGGTAGGATGAGAATCATTGGATCACTGCTGCTGCTGGCGGTGGGTCAGGTTCCTGTTGCTGCTGGTGGCGATGGTACGTCTTCCGGAGGAATGCGTCCATAACAGTGTGTGACCCTTTTTTCTGGTGGTGTGAAGCCAACCATGACAGTGTGGCAGTGCCCGATTCATGCAACTCCTCAATCCTTCCATAATTCCATGAATCAACAATTTTTTTCCTGATAATTTGTCTTGCTTAACTTCATTGCTGCAGCCAGCTGTATGGTCATGAATGTAAACAGTCAACTTGATCTTCCCTAGATTTGGAGTCCTTAGCCTTTATCCTCTGCCCCTACCCCTAGTCCCTCTTTCTGCCCCCAAACAAGAGGGGCTAGAAGCAGAAAGAGGGGTCGTACAATCCTCATTAAGACTGCCCTTTTTTTTATGTTTGAAACCCGTCTTAATGATCTTGATTTTGTGATTGTTCACAAGTCATTTGCCTCCTCATTAGCAATGTAAACATCCATTGGAATTAAATGTTCATACTTGATGTAATTTTCCAGGATTCCCTCTAGAAATGGAAGTCTGCAAGAGCTCCTGCTACTCTCTCCAACAAGACACCCAAACAACAGAATACCAAAATCCCTATCCCTGTAGCCCATGGTTATTTTATCATAAGAACAATGAAAAAGATGTTATTCATGATGATCAGAAGAAACTGCAAACAGCATGAGCTGATAACAAAAATAACAGTACAAATTACAAGAATATTGATATTGATAACCCAAACCCAAGCATGGAGCTCCTGTGACAATTCAGGTCTATTAAACCATCTTTACTTTAGCTAGAAAATCTGCCAAGACATTAAATGCAGTATTCATGGTTGAAGCTAATGCCCTGGCCTCCTTAATCAAGAAATTGAGATTCAACAGTTCCTCCACTGGAGAAGAAACCCAATCAATAATCACCAGATAGTCACCTTTGACCATGAGTACCTTCCATGCCGAGGAGTGAGGAGTAACCCGGCTTCAGAGTTCAGACCTAACAGCACTGCCATTAACCTACCCTAAGAGAGTTCCTTCACCTATAGGGCCTGCAGTTCATAAATAAGACCAGCATAATCTTTAAAAAACCTACCTATGCCTAATATCAAGGATTTTCAAGAAAACACCCATCAAAACTAAACTAGATTCTCACACTGATAGGACCAGCCCGTTCTTGAAAAATAAACCTCCTGTGTGGGGCAATAGATCATCAACATCTAAAAAACGAATCGGCCAATACACCTTTTAATTCATCTTTGGTGGAAATCCAGTTTGCAACTTTCACCTCAATGAGATCAATAAGGATGACCTCTCATTTGCTGTTATGAGTACGAGCGGGTGTGGTTGGCACTCGGTCCTCCCAAAAATTCATGGGGTTCCCTTGATACAGCTTAGCTCTATTTAAACCTTCCCTAACAAGAGAATCAGCTAGAGAGTTTTCTGATGTCTGGACCCATTTGCACATAAAATCACAAGCCAAAATATAGAAGTCAGCCTGACCCTACTGCTCAAAACAAAATGAAAATTACAGAGGCCTCCCCTGTACTTTGGAGGTGTGACACTTAGCCCCCATATGTTTTTTGTGTGGCAAATAGCCTTTTGTACTTTCATATCATGACAAGTAGCCCTTCGATCACCATTTTGTTAAAGGAACTAACTGAAATAAACCCACATGCATGTCATGTTCATCTTTAGACATTTCTAAAATCCTAAATTGCCCATGTCTTGCTTTTGAGGACAATTTTGTTCTTTACCTATTTGTACCCATTTAATATTATTGAAAGAGATCTTTCCTATCATCATCTTCTAACCAAAGATATAGAATACTGAATTCATGTCTCAAGATCAGTCCACTAATCTTGAAAATCCAAATGATGTGCAATGGTTTCAAATAATCTAGGCAATAGAAGTTGTATAGCAAACATTGAATTTGAACCTTCCCAAAATTTGAAAAAAAAATGTAAATGGTGTACTGAATTAACCCAAAGATCTGAGACATCAAAGTGGTCTCTTAAGACCAGTGCATTAATCTCAACCATCCAAATGATGTACCAACATTTAACTACTCTAGGCCATCCAAAAGATGTACAAAATAAACAAAAACGAATCTAGGCTATCAAAGTGACCTCCTAAGAGCAAAGATTTTTTTTAATAGTGATAACTGTTAACTTTATAGATATAATAAAGAGCAAGGTTCAAAGTTATCAATACACCCAATATGCATGAATGTGCATATCAGGTGTTCTGATAATATAAAACACTATTTTTTAATTTTTTTATTTAGAAAATTTCTTGGGGTTATTCATAAAAAAAAAAGAAATTTCCTTGGGAGTTGATGTATAAAAACCTAAGTTTCTGGAAAAGCCTTAAAAAAGGTGTGTCGGTCAGCTCAAGATACAATTAGATACGCCTGATATGGAGTGTATTGTGTCAAAATTTTGAACCTTGATGAAGATGTTGTATAAATAGAATGCCAAAAAAACCTGGCAGCCCCTGGCTACCAGCCTCCTTACACCCACATTTAATTGTACATGCTAATCCGCAGCTGAGTTACCATTTTTACCTCCCCCCTCCCCAATACATTAGTCATGTTTACTCCTTGTTTAGCTAAACCGTCTCCCAAGCCATTTCCTCCTCTTGGAATCCATTGAATCTGCGCTCTTATCTCCCCTAGTATCTTCCTTACATCTCTTAGAATGCTTCCATATTTCCATGGGCCTGGATTGCTATTTGATAAGCATTTCACAGCTTTGCAGGAGTCTCTTTCCACCAAGATATCTTTGGGATTTATTTAAGAAGCAAGCTTTAAACCATAAAAGGGGGAGCCAACATCTCAGCCTTTACTGCATCCCCTTGTTCTATAAAACCTAAGTAATCACTCCACAATGCCTGCTCTTCCAGAATTTCCTAGTCTTCTTCCATCGAAGTTAAATTTGAGTTGGTTCGAGTAGGGGGCTGTGATAAGCATTTCAAAGCTGCTGACCAAAGAGAAAAAATTTAATATTGGCCATCCAAGCCATATACCAAGGTTTCAACTAATCTCAGGCATTCAAGTAAAGCACTGAAGTTTCATAAATCTAAGCCAAAGAAAGTGATGTAACAAATAGGCCAAATATTTGGACCATCATAATGACCTCCTAAGATCTGCAAACAATCTTAGCCAACCAAATTATGTACTGAGCATAGTTCAAAGTATCGAGACACCTTCGTGTATCGGCAGAGGTGTGTCGGTACTTTAACTGGTATGTCTTATATTTTTTTAGTTTTTTTCTTTTACAAATTTCAGTTTCAAATATATATATATATATATATATAATTTAATAAAAAAAGAGTTTGTAAAAACACCTGTTTACAGGTGTATCGGGGCTCAAAGATACGACACGCCCCATATCGGGCGCGATACTTTGAACCTTGGTACTGAGATTTCAACTAAATTAACCTATCCAGTTAAGGACCAAATCAATCCAAAGATCTAAGCCATTGAAATGGTCTCCTGAGATTAGTGGATTAATATCAACCATCTAAGTGATACCAATAGCTCAATTAATCTAGACTGTCTTGATAACGTATCAAATCAACCCAAAAGTCAAAGCCATCACAGTGGTCTCCTAGAGAAATAGATTAGTCTTGCCCATCCAAAGCTATGTACCAAATTAAACCAACAATTTGTCAAAGTGGTATATATTCTGTTGTTAATCAAAATCAGACATCACCGCCGTCTTGTTTGGTAATTTCACATAGTAGAATATATATTCTGTTGTTAATCAAAATCAGACATCACCGCCGTCTTGCTGTTTGGTAATTTCTAACAATATCTGGGGTGGGGTGGGGTGGGGTGGGTGGGTGGGGGGGGGGGGTTGACATCATATGAAGGCATTATATAAAAATACCAGGGGCTAAGTGTCACACACACACCCCCCCAAAAAAAAAGTACAGGGAGGTCCCTGTAATTTACCCCCAAAATAAAAGGGAAAAAAACTATAGGCATATATCTGCAGTCATTTATAAAAGCCTGACCTTCTCCAGATCCTCTTGGTCCTTTGGTGTCTGAATCCAACTCCTAGTAATCCATCTAATTCACAAAGATAATAAACCAATCTCCTTGAACTTTGACAAATCCCATTGCTCCTCCATCCATCTAATAACATTGGCAGAATCACCTTCAACTGCCAACCCCCCCCCCCAAAAAAAAAAAAACTTCATTCCTTGCTGAATGAGATCTTTATTTATTTATTGAATGGTGATAAACTAATTTTATCAATAAAAAGAAAAGCTGAGGAAGAGATTTCCTCATCAGTAACATACAAGGCTACAAAAGACAAACAAGGAATTAGAGAAAAAGATCATTATCCCGAAGATCATTTCTCTTCTATCGAGTTAAACTGAGAACGGCTTTGCCAGGTCAGAAAGTTAATTAGAGCCTATAATAGAAAATCTTCATAGCCATAGGAGCCTTGTATATGCTAAGAGCCTGTAAAGCTTGTAATAGGCCCTTTTCTGTGTGTGTCCATCCCCTACCTACATCATATGCTTGTAACCCCCCCCCCCTTCTTGTTTTACTTAATGAAAATAATTTCACATAATCACAACCCTAATGCCAATGAGGAGTACAACCACATTAAATTCGGTCGAATTTTCAACAACGATAAGGTTAGAGAAAGCTTGTGAGGTGCTGCCATCTAAACTGAGGAAGACCGCACCTATCCCATCCTGTCTTTAGTTGCCAGTGGAGCTTCCATGAAACTGCAGCTCAGCTAACCCTTCAATCTAAGGAAAATACGCTGCTCCAGATTCCAGAAGGGGAAGGACTATGGGAGGATTGAAGTTCTGAAATTATAGCTATAGCTTTAATATTTGAAGCCTCTAACAATATAAAGAATTCCAAAATTTTGAGTATTTGGTATGGTATACTTAATAACTAGAGCATGCTGTTCATGTATATGCATCATTTCATGTGATACAACATATGACCTTTATTAGGGAATGAAAGCAAATTAGAAAAAAAGTGCCAAATGTAAAAGTTCACTTTTGGCTATCTACCTGGCTGCTGATTCAGAGAAACTCCTGCTTGGTTGCCTCTGACGAAGAACGTGAAGATCCCCACCTGGACAATACTCCATTACCAAGCATGAGAGTTTATCTGTTGTAAAATGAGAATATAAGGTAGGGAGAAAAGGATGGTCCAACATTTGCAATATTTCCCTTTCAGTTTGAGCCCTTGGCATCTTTTTCCTGCTTTCCAGAAATTCATTATCCATGACCTTCAAAGCAAATAGGCAATTTGTACAAGTTAGCTGAGCAAGATAGACTGTCCCTATGTCCCCACAACCAAGCCTTTTGTGCAGCTTGAAGTGCCTTAACCCTAAGCTTCCATACCGCATCTGAACATGACGGATGGCTTCCCATCTAAGGTCCTTTGACATATGAGGCCTGTTGCCTCCGGAACTAGAGGCACTCAAATTGCTCTCCTCACTGATGCTGGTGCTACTGCTGTACTCACCAATGCTACTTTTTGAGCTTTGTGAGAACTCCCCCTTCCCTTTTGATCTTGAGCTCTCATTGCCCTTCGGACAAACTGTTCTGTTTCTGTTACACGTATTTGAATTGAAATCTGGTTTAGTTGCACTGAAATCTACTTTACTCGAATTGACCTCAGTGCTGCGACCAGTACTGCTGCATGCTGGAGAAGCAGATTCTTTGCTTACATTATTCCAGGAACAGTTGTGAGTCCTGCAAACCAATTTACTTGTACTGGGACCCAAATCACTGTCAACTTCATTGCATGTATTAGAACTACTAGAGGCAGAAGTTGTAATTTGATCCCCTTTCTTCTTAACAAATTTCTTGTTTCTTAAGATTGGCTTGATGACTAAGCATGGGCTGATGCTAGTGGAGTTGCTTATTTTACTGCCAGTACTAGAGCTAGATGGAGAAGGTTCTGTTTTCCGCTTGTCCTTCTGGCCCAGCTGTGGCTTTGAAATTTTTCTGCCAACCTCTTTGGAGACAGGAACAATTTCCTCTATTTCTGAAATTTTATTACCAGTATTAGAGCTAGATGTTGGAGGTACACATTTCAACTTTCCCTTGCGATCCAGCTCTCCCTTTGAAGTTTTACCCCTGACCTCTGTTGATTCAGGAACAATCTCATCTTGAGATGTTTGTACCAGTGTTACTTCTGCTGTGGTTGCAACTGCAAATTGAGGTGAAGTATGAGCATTTTTGTTCGATGCTTTTGTCCCTAGTGTTTGCTCAGATTCAGATACTTTCTCGGATGAATTTGGTGTGCTTTTCTCTGGCACAAGGGAGATTTCTAGAAAACTCCCTTTGCCTTCATTTAAGGAAAGACCAGATTCACTTGCCTCAACCACAACTGCTCTGTACAACCTCTTGATCGTTCCAGCTTCTGAAACCACAGATGCTGGTTTTGATAACCGCTTCATAGCAGCTAATTCCGCTTTCTGGGAAAGGCATAAACCCCTTAATGCTTGTTTTAGAGACACAGGCTCTGAAATTCCAATTCCTGATGCCTGAGATAAGCCAACTCTAATGGGCTTTTTTAAGGCATTCCTCTGTGAAGGGCCTGTACCTTTCTGGAGTGATAAACCCAAACCCCTTGTTGAGGCTTTGAGGTCAATTGCCTCAAAAAGTCGATTAAGATCATCCTCCAGAAAATAATTGCGCCTGGACTTAATCATGAGATTCTTTCCATTTATGTCATCAGCTTTAAAACCTGAGCTTGATGGGTTAGCTCCTCGATAACACTGAACTGAATCTGATTCTTCCTTAAATTCAACAATTTCACATGTACCAGGAGACGGACCTATCATCTGGGGATACCTATTCTCCATTGAATTCAATGAAATAAAGGAACAATTCAAAAGGTGGAATAAGGCTTCGCAAGTTCATATTAGCCCATTTCTAATGAACTCTTCAGAGATAAAGGAGCACAGATATTAGAAAATAAAAAACTACTATATTTGGTCTCTCTATCATAATGAATCCAGTACACGAAAACCCTGTCCAACCGCTTTCACTCACTTCAGCATATACCATCCAAGGTCCTGTCATCATCAACGTGATTCAGATAAAAAGAGCCTGAAATCTAATCTCTATTAAACAGTATAAGTTATCCATTTGCCTGAAAACAAAATAAACACTAAACAATAATTTGAGATTTACGTACAACAGCAAGGTTCTTACAACAATCAAGCACTCGGTAAGGCTCCAATGCCAAGCCAACTCAAACAAAGGATCCAATCAGGCGACAGGCTAGACACCAGTTTGTAGAGAATAATATAGTAAAATCATTCCCCAATTAAAAAAAAAAAAAGAAAAAACATTTCCTAATTGCTTTATAGGAAAAAATGTGGATCACTAGGCAAACAGCACAATCTTTACTCCGTTAACATCATATCCGTGTACTTAAACCACGAAGAATTTTATCAGGATTTGAACTTGAACACCGATGCATAAAGCAAGTCATCAAGTGCTTGCAAATTCCTCAGACCAGCTCAGGCGAAAAGATTGAAAGTTCACAAAAAAAAAAAAAAAAGTACGATTTCAAACACAACAAAAAGGAACGTCAGCAACGACAGCAGCCTCGCACTAACTCACACCACATGAATAAGAATCGAACTGATAGAGCTCGAAACAAAATTTATAAAAGAAAGAATAACAAAACGAGGAACAAATATGTTCAGTAAATATCAAAATGAAAATAAATAAAAGAAAAAAGGCTCAATCAATACATAGAAAAAATTAAAGCTACACCAAATGAGTTCAGACGGGAAACACTCAACAGTAGATCAGTAAAACAAAAAAAAATATGTATTAATCAGAAAAGAATAAGAAGGATTCTACTTCTACCTGTAACAAATTCAGAACCGCCAGCTACAGGATCCGAGTCGATGATCTGCTAAGTTAATGAGCAAATGTAAGGAGAAAAAATGTACAAAAACGCGAAAAAAATCTCAAGTTTTTGGAGAGGTACGGAGAAGTAGGGCTCGAATCTCTGATTTTCAGGAGAGATGGTGACGAGAGAGTGAATGAGTGATTATAATGAGGATTCAGCTTCAAAGTTGGAGGAGACAGAACAGGATTAGGGCACGAGAAGAAGTTTAAAGCGAGAACAGAGGAGGAAGAAGGAGGAGAGGAAAAGCGAAAGCGGTGAAAATTTGCACTTCACGAGGATTTTCACCAGTCCTCTTCTCTCTGTTTCTTTTCCTTCTTTTCCCAACAAAGCAAAAAAAAATGGCGGAAAAAACAAAAATAAATTAATTATTATATTAATAAAAAGAAAAAGAGGAGTCAGTGATTACGCTACGATCATTTAGATGGATCTTGTGTTTACTAAACTACCATCATTTTGAGTTTTTATTACGGCTATGCCTGTGAAATAATTATGAGATTGGGTGGTCTTCAGGACCATACTAGTACTATAGTCCTTAAGCCTGCACCTTTTCGGATTAAAATTTGAAACGACCCGCATTCCGATGACCTAGGATCCGGAAAAAGGAGATTACAGTCCAGATTGTTAATTGTTACTCAAATCACTTCATAATTAATGTAGAAAGGTAGTTTAAATGGAGGTCAATTATGGTTCTTCACAACCCACTTATTTTTGCCACGTGGATATATGACGTGGAAAGTGTACACTGTCAATTGGATTAGTGACCCTGTGAATTGGTAATTTTGTTTAGGAAATCTCGGAAATGTGTGATTTCAATTTCCTATGCCAAATAAATAAAAGATTGTAAGGAGAACTCTGTACTAATTTTCTATACTTTTTGAAGTCATTCCCATTGTCCAATAAGTACAAAGCCTAATATTCAACCAATAAAAAAAGGTACAAAGCCTAATACACGTCCGATCTGTTCAATATTTTAGTAGTTGTGAAATTTAAAAAAAAAAGTCTCAATAGTCAATACGATATCAAAAAAGACATTATCCCTAAAAAATAAGGTCTGTTTGGTTTGTGAAAATGGGGTTTGAAAAGCAAATGGAATGGCCCATACTATTTAGTTGGGCATAAAGAGAAATCAATTCATATACATGGCAATCCCCCATTTAAGGGAATGGCCATCGTGGTTTTTAAAAACGAATCGGGTCGAATGGTCAGGCCATTCGACCCGAATGGTCGGTTCGTTCTGACAAAAAAATAAAAAAATTAGAAAATGATCAAAACGGTTCAAACAGTTCGAAAGGTTAACCGGTCGGTTCAGCGGTTTGTTGACCAAAATCAACGATTTTAGATGATCGATCAGGTGACCGATTCCCGGTTTTTCCAATCCGACCGACTGGTCCTGTTCGGTTTTGAAAACAGTGATGGCCATGTCGGCCCCCTCCCTGACAATGATAACCCATTCTAATTTACCAAAAAAAAGCCTGATTCCCTTCCATCACCCCAAGGTTTTAAAAATTGATCTGGAATCGAAACCATTTTGGCCACCGGTTTTTTGGGCCAATGATTCGATTGTTCAGTTTGAATAGACAGCTCATTTCAACTTAAAATTTAAATAAATAATTGAAACAAAAATGGCCAAATTTGATAAATGGGTTGAATAGGTTGACGGTTCAATTGCCCAAGATAACAGGTCGCTAACCAAACCAATAGTTTTTCAACCAAGGACCAAGTTAAGGGTAAAATGAAATTAGTTGCCTGAATGATTTCTGGGCCAAATGAAGAAAATGTTTGGATCGATGACAGTTCAAAAACACTCCAACACCTCCTCCAACAATTGAGCCCTACAAACTTTGGTGAGGTAACCACCGGTTATCGCAATAAATGAGATCTCTTAAATTTTGAGAAACAAGGGGGAAATATGCCATTCCAATTCCAAAGGATTTTGATTTTAATTCCAATTCCAATTTTAACCGTAAGTCAAATGGATTTGGATAAATAATTAATTAGTATCATAAAGGTGGCTACTTTTTCTAGTATTATATATTACACATTACAGTTTCTACCAAAATATGTTACACTTCAAAGGGGATTAAGGGGTGCATTTGAAGTCTAATGACCCTATCACAAAAAGCCTCCAGATATGCAGGTTTAATAACATACCTCCCTATTTGGAGGGATGTGGAATGATAATCTCAATTTAGTGAATTATTCGCATAAAATTTACCAATTAGACAATATTCATAAAAAATTCACATAGAGTTCTGTTTGGCCAAAGATCTTCCGGTATCATAACTTTCTAACATCATATACAAATTGCTAAAAAAAAGAATGACTATATTCGCTATTAAGATTGAAGCTGTCTTTTGGAATTGTATACTGTCCAAAACTCAGATAGATAAATGATTAATTAAAGAAAATAAATATAAAAATAAAACAATAAATTATTTATTTTTTAAAAGTTCTAAACAATAATAACAATTAATAAAACAATACTGGTTTTCAGTTGGAAGAAAATTTTTGTAAAACATTTTTGCTGTATTTGGTTTGAAAGAAAATGTAGGAAAAGAAAAGAAAAGGTAGGAAAACATTTACAAACCTTGAATAGATTTCCTTACCTCTCCCGTCCTTTCCCTACCTTTTCCTTTAAACCAAACGTAGCCTTTGTTTCACTCCTTTTTTGTAAGTGAAAATGTAGAAGCGTCCATTCCATTAAATTTTGCATTTGTTTACCTCTTCAGTCCAAACCAATCTCTGTATTTGATCTTTATCATGCAAGTGGTACTAATTGTACAAGGTTCCAACCTTTCTTTTATCAAAAAAACGGGCAAAAAGGGCTTACTTTGGACATATAGATTGGCTTGGCCAGAAACTTTCCCCATGGATTGAGTGTGGTGGAACATGTTAGGTCGTTTCTTTGGTCCCCAACCATATTTGTCATGTGGGAAAGAAAGATCTATATGTCTTAGGCTTCTCTAAACAATGTGGCTTATATGTTTGTTCCCTTAATAAAATGGTAGGGCTCCGTTTGAGAAAAGTGCAAATGTAAATATATTCAGTTTTAGTGTAAATACAAATATGCATAGTTAATATGCATAGGATCCATTCGTAATTGCGCTCTTTCCAAATAGAGCCTTAAGGCTGTATTTGGTTGCAATGCAAATAAATTCGCACTAATGCAAAACTATGGCAGCACAAATGATTTGAATGTAAATTCTGACCCATTTTTGTTTCAACTTTTAGATTATTTTGTTTGATTGCAGTACAAATGAAGTAAATGAAGACATGAAACATAATAAAATAAAACACAAAATAAAATTAAATGAGAATTTGCATTGCACTTTCATGCATTTGTACTAGTGCAAATAAAATAGCACTGCAACCAAACACAACCTAAATTGCAAAATTAACATTCAAACAATTATCCGAATTTGTATTTCGACCAGAATCAATTCCTTTTAACGCATTAGATCTTTTTTCTTTTGCATTATGGTTTGAATATGGCATTAAATAGAGCAAAATGGCAGATTAAGATTGATGTAGCTGACCCTATATAGTTGGGATAAGACTTTGATGATGATGATGGTGACTATGATTTTTCACATGATGGTTTGGACTTAAATACAAATAATTAAAAGTAATATATAGCAAAAATCATCATCTGAGCCATGTCTCCCAACTATATGGGGTCGGCTACATCAATCCTAATCGGCTTTAGTGTCATATCCATTATTAGGTTATTAACCTTCATTAACATTTGTCATTAACAACATATAAATATACTTTTTTCTTTATTAACACTTTTTTATCCAAACTATACCAGAGTTATAATTAAGATGATCGCTGAAAACATGCCAATAACTAAAAAAAAAAGTGCCCTACTTAACCAAATCGGATCACTCAGCTCCAAACCAAGTTCATGGATGAACTTTAAAACTAGAAAGTCCATCATGTTTAATAGAAGTAATGAAGAGTTTTCCTAACTTATCATTATCATCATCACTATTATCTTATCCTGGTCGAAACTATATGGGGGTCGGCTAAATTTTCCAATAAATATATAAATGTTTAAATATTATCAATCAAATCAGATAATATCAATTTGGATTGGATTAAATTCATATTTCATCAAATCATATACAAATTGTATTCACTTAATAGGATGAGGTTTGATGAATTTTCAAAACCAATAATGTTAATTCCATTAGTTTTGAAAGACAAATTGGATTGATTGCTCCATCCACAATAATTTTCAACCTAGTCAAGCAAGGGTTATTCTTTGTACACCAAGCGTAGTACTAGAATTAAGATTTTGATTAGTAGGTACGAATATTTTTAAAACCGGACCGGATCGAAAAAAACTGAAACCGGTCACCCATTTTACCCTAAGCTGTTTTTTGGTCAAAATTTATTAATTTGGTCTACAAATCACTAACCCATGTAATTAAATTATCAACCTGAAAACCCATTTTACCCTAAAGCGGTTTTTAATTTTTTTATTATTTTTACTTTCTTATCAGTACGGACCGTCCATTCAAATTGTTCAACCCGAAAACCGGTTTTAGAATAATTCCCTGTCCAATCCGATTTTAAAAACCTTGATAATGCAATAAACTTTAACTATGAATTTAGACGTCAGTGACCCAAAAGTTAAGATGGTCAAAATATGTGAGAGATTAAGCCTAGGGGATTGTAGATTCTCCATGGTATAGCCAGTGGGACCTCATGATCAGCCTGCTCTGTCCCCACCCTTGACTCCCCTTGACCCTTGTAAAGCTAATTACGTAATACCATAAGACAGAACTTTGAATTTGGACAAATGGTTACAAATTTAGAATCATAAAAATTAAGAACATTTACTTTCACATGCATTTAATAGGTTCAGAAGGAAGCCACTAAGGCAAATTCCATTCAACATAAACTACCATAAGCCATGGTCTTTATATACAAAAGAAGACGGAGAAATCAAGGCAATGAGACCAAGTTAAACAATTCGAAATCAAGCAGCCATGATTGGCTAAGAGATGAGATGCTTTACTTAACGACCGAGGAAAATAAATGACTTGTATTTAGAAAAGGTAACGGGGCGGGTTTTGGGGTGGGGATTATATTTTCTGTCTCCCAAGAAATTAATCCCTGTACTTTCTCTAATTTTTATTGGGGATAAAATTATCCTCCATCTTCGATCTCTAACGAGGATGGGTTATTTGCAGGGATCCGAATTACAAAATGATTTTAGCTAACAGTATTTTTTGAAAAAATAAATAAATATTTTAAAATATAAATAATGTTTTAAATATATTTTAATATATACAAATAATATTTAATATATATACATATACAATCGGGGGCGGATTGGGGCAGGGCGGAGACCTCAATCTCCACCTTGACCGATGGGGTTGGAGAAATCGGGTCCCTATTGGGGATGGAGGACATTGCCATCCCTACTTATACTCGAGTAAAACCTTGCATAAATGTCCTGAAATCTGCTATAGCTAACAAAAAACCTTGTATTTTGTATTATATATATAATACAAGATTTGTATATGTACTCTTTCTAAACTGAGCCTAATTCTGCCATTGGAAACAGTGCAAATAGAGTCTAAATACCTATAAGATAAATTTATTGCAAAATTAACCTAACTTTACATTTATATGGACCAAGGTACACCTTGTAATTCACATCTATACTTTATTTGTATCTTTTCGAGCACAGCCCAAAGGATACAATACAAATACATATAAAATAATACAAAATGCAAGGTTTTGTACTCTATATATAGTATAAGACCTTGTATTTTCCCAAACTGAGCCTTAATAGCAAAGAAAAAACTAGGGGTGTCCACGGTTCGGTTAACAGAACCATGGCACTTTTTTGTAAATCGAACCGGTGGTACCGGTTTTTCCAATTCTCCGAATCGAAACAGAACCGGTACCATCGGTTAACCAGTTCGTCGATTTTGGATTTTGACCAGTTCGGTTCTTTGGTTTTTTATATTTATAATATATATGTATAATATTATATAATAAATGATATATAATATATTATAAATATTTGAAAAATATATAATATATTTATAAATAGATCATTATAAATATAATATAAGTATATGTTTATATATATATATATATATATATATATATATATTTATAATGAATATATATTTATATATAATACATAGAAAACATGTGACATATATTAAAAATATATATAAAATATACATAAAAATATATACCAGTTGATTCGGTTAATCATCGATTTTTTATAAATTAACTGAAAACTGAACCAATCCTTCGATTTTTCAAAAATCCCGAACTAAAACCAAACCAATCAATTCAATTAACCACATTTTGCGGTTCGATTTTTTCGATTCGATTTGATTTTTCGGTTTTTTATGGACACGTACACCCCTACAAAAAACACCATTTCAATGCAATAAAAAATATAAGCGGCCATTCTATAATAACTAAAGTAGCTGTATTGAATGATTTATTGCTTTATCCTGTAGTGTATTTATTACACTCTGTCCATAAAACATTTTGGCAGCATAGTAATAAACACGACGTGCTATTTAGCAATTTAAAAAGCCAATAACCTACTTAATAATTTATTCATAGAAAAATATAGTAATAGTTTAGCCACTTCATCCGTTGCCAAACGGACCCCAAGATTAAAACAAGTACATCATCACAGAATCAAAGCATCCAAAGCTGCTTAAGGATTTAAAATTAAGGATCAGTAGTGATCAGTGGTGTCACGTGACATGCCGTGCTGTAAAAGTTAGGACTTTTGGAGTGAAAATCACTTGACACCCATCCAACCTGCCATTACTACGAATGCTCGTGTTTTCATAATTGTGTCGTGACAAATTTCGAACCTCCAATGGCTGTCGACATAAGCAGTTCAAAACTTCAAATGCTCTGCAAAACCTGTGGGATCTACATGTACAGGTCTAGCTTTGTGTGTCATGATCGGCCAAATACTACGAGTAGAACTAAAGGAATTCAATTTTTATTAATCTTATTCCCCTGGCCCCAAGCACTCGTGTGGGGCCATTAAGTTCTTGTGGTTATTGTATATTGCCACAATAAAACACTCGATATTTCTCACTCACTTTTATTACCTACTCTCTACCCGTCGTGAATTGGAGTCATACATCTCTATAATTTATTACGGTGGGTAAAAAATGGATAGTAAAAGTGAGTAAAAAATATTGGGTCATAATAAAAATAGTTATATTTGGTAGTGTAAATGAGATGATAAAATTGAGTGGGGCTTTAGTCAGGGCAATTTCAATAGCTTCTACAGCTTTACATTAGGAATATCTCTGTATTTATGTGATTTATTTCATAGAAGATATTTCCAATTCAAGGTTGTAAGGGGTTCTTCGAATGATACGAGCATCAACTTGTCCCGACACAACTCGAACTCGAACTTGATAAAAATTAGGGGGTGTTTGTCTGAACCTACATGTGATACAATCACCTCAATTTAATCTGAGGGAACAAATGGGGGCAACGTTCAAAATATTGATACATGGTGATACGTAGGGGTGTATTGGCCTGTATCGGTATTGTTTTTTTTTTTTCCGAATCTGGTTCAAAGGGGCTGGTCTACCCCCTGAACCATTCATTGACCCAAAACACCTCCTGTAGGGGCATATCGAAAAGGCTTCAATACGATACGTATCAACCAATACGTGATGATATTTTAAACCTTGCATAGGTAGCCCTCCCATCAATCACTAAAACATAGAAAGTAAAAATGACCGATTAGGAGGGTGTTCACAATATGGTTGGTTTTGTTTTTAAAAACAAAAACAATTATATTAATTTTGCTGACATGGCAGCTGTTTTTTGTTTTTTAAAAACTACCAACCATGTTGTCAACACCCCATGTAAGTACATGTTGTTCATTATGACTGCGATAGCAATGAAGGTAACAAATTAGAACCACAAAAACACCCATGACAACATTGACAGATGACATATGGCGAACCCCTAACAGTGTCCCCCTGACAACCGACACCGAATTGAAGGTCCCCTTTCCAAATAAGAGTCAAATCCTTTTTGGCTCCTTCCCTTCAGAGCCTCGGGGATCTTCCCTTATAAAAGGGGATGTGAATCAAAACAAACACACAACTCTATTGATAGAAGCCCGTAGCCTATTCTTGCTCCTACCTTCCTTCATCCTTTGAGGAAACCACCACACTTAGCCTTACCACACCACCTACGCCCCTGAATTGATTGATTTTTTTTTTGTTTTTTTGTTTTTTAAACCATGTTATTGAACACTCTCTTAGATTCATGGGTGCATCTGAACCCACAACATGACCCAAATTAACAAACCAATCCACTACACAATTAGCCTTTTTGAAGACATGAGAATATTGAATATTTAGATTCCATTTATTTCAAACAAAATAACGGTCTTTGGTGGTGCTCTTGATACTCCACGGGATAATATGACCCTTCAAAATTCAAACCATGGTTTTAGAACCATCATTGACCTAGATTGTTGGACCATTTGAGCAAAAAACTGTCAAAGCAATTGGTTTCATTTCACCCATAATCTGTTCTTTGACAAAAAACCGTTGACTTGATCAACGATCAGCTGATCCGTATGGTCAAACCGTTGATCTATTCAATCCAGACAACGATTTTAAGCTTTTTTGTTTTGATTATTTTTTATTTTTTTAAATTAAAATGATTCATCTAATTTGAACCAAGATGATCGAATGCTGACCTAAAAAATAATGGCCAAAACAGTTGCGATTTTGAGTCGGTTTTTAAAACATTGGTTTAAAGACATTGCTATCTTCAATTTCATTGATGTTACTTCCAACAAAAGAAGTGAAGTGGCCTAATAGAGCACTAGAGCAGATCCTAACTACTTACTCATCACTCTCACACAACCAATGGGCGATGAACCGATTAATTTTTCTAGAAGCATTAGGATGCTTTATGGCTGCCCCCTGTCCTCAGCATCATATCTTGGGACCCTCATTTGCATTTAAACCATACAAATATGTCTCATGATTGCTAGAGAAAAAAAGAAAAAAAAAGGAAAAAGCGCCATTCCCAAAGCACATTTCGATGGCTCAGAATCCAAGGACCAGCCTAAAATCATGTGGTTGTTTTTTTCTTTTTGTTTTAATGAACGTTGTTATTCGTTGATCAATTAATGGTTTCCTATTCACACCAACTCATATATTCAATACTAATTTGCTGCTAAATGCTGCCTTATTAGAGCTCTTCGGTCTGATTCAGCTGGTGCTTGAAGGTTGGGCTTATGAACATTCGGTGAATGCCCTATTGGTAGGAATCAGAGGAGGCATTTTATACTGAGAATGAGATATCTACTTTATTTTTTTTATATTTATCAATGCATTAGAAATTGCTTTAGTCGTGACAAATTTAAGAGAAATGTTAAAAAGTTATAGTGAGTTTTAGATAAATTAATTTTTTATTAAAATTAATAAATGTTTTTTAAACATAAATAAAAACACCCTAAAGAATTTGGATTTGCATCTAAAAGGCTGAAACATTTCTGTACAGCTGAAACATACTGTGAGATCGGTGTGAGGTGAACTTTAAACCCAGATCAAGTAACATAAGTGCTTTACCTATTTTGGCAGATCAGCATGGCATCTTCACCCCGGCGCCTACTGTGACAATTCCTCCTGAAGCCGTATCATTTCGACATCTTTACTCCAAGCCGCATCAGTATCAGTGTTTTATACTCCTGTCCCGAGATGAATAACCCTTACCTCCTGATCAATAGTCCGTGGTTCAACCATCCGAGTCAACGGATCAATTCATAAAATCATCATGACAAAAATATCATACTGAAACGATAACCAATAAACGAGATCGTTCCACAATATAGTATGTTTTGTTTTTGAAAATAAAAAACAACTACATCATCATCAAATTTGTCCAATACCCCGAAATGGATCAATAATTTTTCAATCCAAATCAGGGTTGTGACTGTGATTAACAATAGGCTTAAAACATCAAAACATTAATCGGTATTGACCTTCACGGTCTCACCTAACCTAATCTGTCTGCTTCCATTAAGAAAATCTTGATTCTCATTTGTCCTTTATCCTACCATGGCACCATTCTTGCAATTTCTCTAAAGCAACTTTTTATAAGCTTTAATTGCTTCCAGACTGACCTCTGTTTTTGAGAATAACATACTATGGGCCATGGCAGCAGGCGGTCTTTCCATAAATTCAAATATATCAGAGTCCATTTGATTCTTAGGAATATGAACTTAGAATTGGAATGGACTATTCTGATTTCAACTGTTTAATTGAACAGAATCAGAACCTCATTCTCATTATTGGTGGAATGACATTCTTTCATCTGAGAGAATGGTCATGCCTTCAATCGTTCCCCCTTTTTTGGAAATGAAATTTTATGCCCAGCTGATCTCAATTCTCATTTCAATTCTTGTCCAAATCAAACGAATTATGAAAATAGACCGTTTCAATTCTAAATTTGATAGACTTTGATTCTGATTTCAATTTCGATTCTAATTATAATCCGAATGGACCCTCAAAGTTTTGAGTGAATTTATTCTAACTCATATTCTCGCAAGGCATGACGCAATTCAACCTTAGGGTAGGGTTTGACCACACTTTCATGGCATGTGGATAGAAGAGAAAAAGATGCTCAATGGTGTCTGAGAGACTGAGAGATTAGGGCATCGTGGGCAGTCGTCATTGCTGCTGAAGGTCACATGGCTGACCTGAATAGTCCATTTTGTAGGACCCCTTTGAAATTTGGGTTGGTCATGCAGTCACTTCCTTAGTCCCCATTAGCCATGTAATGTACCTTGTTTTGGACATTTTCCTCTAAGCAAATAATAGCCATCCAAATTTGATTTTCTTTTTTAATTTTGGAAAAAAAAATACATAAAAATTTATTTTAAGACATGTGGTAAAGCTTTTTAGTTGGAGTTTATCAGCGGAAACAGCGGTTGCCATGTGTAATTCAACTAAGGTACATAATTGATAAAAGAGTGAATTGTGACCGCACAAACCCCTTTGTATTAGGACTGGAAGTCAGGTAGGCTGGCCCAAGGTTTAGCTTGGTTGAGCCTGGGTCAAGCCCGAATTATTAAATTTGGACCCAGTCCGAATTAAAATTGGATGCATTCTGATTAGACTCGGGTTACGTAAAGGCTTGGCTCAAGTTCAGTATGAAAAATTAAAAAGCCCAAAATTTTGAATCTAAACCTAACTTAAAGACAAAAAATTTAAATCTAACCCATTCTCGGATTAGATGGAACGGGATCTATTCTTTACATTTGGACGTCTCACGTGCACATCCACCGTGTATTGGAAACATCTCCCATGAATAATAACTTTTAAACATGGGAGATGTTATCAGGGAATGGTAGGATGTGCATGTGGTCTCCCGGGACCGCCCGAATTGCACCCCTCCCTTGTACGTGTGATTAGAGTGAAACTCGGGTTGGTCCGAATTAATATTTACAAATTGCCAATCCGAACCCGCCCAAGTTTCAGCCCTTGCGACCCCAGGTCCCACTTTATACCTTCAGATCCCGGCTCATGAGGAGAGGCTGAGTATTTCTATACCCTACACCTCATCACCTCATAGAATGAACTGTGCTCCCACGCGGAAGCATTACCCTTTTCATTATGTAATGATGCTATTTTTTTTTTTCGGGATTAAAGAAAGGTAATCTCTGTAATTCAGTGTGAAATTAAAGTACATTTTCGTGAATTGAGCTTCAACTTCCAAGGGATATGGCGCCACTGCCACTTCGGCAATATTATTTTAATATATTAGTGTTGGAACACGAGGAGAAGCTATTGACATACATACAATAATTTATTATTGACGTACGCCAACATAAATATTTCGAAACAATAAACAAAAAATTCCTTTAAAAATTTAAAATTAAAATAATTGTCGCTTTGAGAGTTTGAGTGAGGCTTTTTCCCTCTTTGCTCCTTAGCTAAGCATTATCCATTTATCCTAAACATCCTTCCAAGCTAAGCTTTACAAACAAATTTCAAGATCTCAGTCTCAGTATTGTCAACGCAATAGAGGGTTATCAACTTACCACGTGTAGCGAGATATGCGTCACATTGACCTTGTGATCTCTTCCTCGATGTAGACCGTATGACTGTGGGAGGTGGGATATTCAATGATTAGCGCTATAAATTGGGTTAGGTGGGATGGGTGTCTTTCTCTTTTTGTTTTTTTTTTCAATTTTGAACGGTCTGGAACCTCCGAACCCGATGTAAACAAATCAGGCAACCCGATTTGCTCGAAGATATACAACAATCAATGTTTTAAACCGAGCCAGACATTTTGGTTCAACCGGGCTAAACTGGAAGGGGTTAAGGGAATACTTTCATAACCGGACACCCTGAGCCGCTTATTTCAAGGTTAATTTAAGTTTAAACCACCAGAGTCCAGAATCCAGATTGAGCTGGAAAACCAGAGCAGGACCCGTGTCGTGTTTGTTGTCAGGCGAGCTTTCCAGGATTCTAATCGAGAACAAATCAATAATCATCCAGTGTACGGAACGTATGTGTCATCAGTAGATCTCGTTAATCGGGTGGCCAGGGGCATAGCCGGTTGCTTCATTTGGGGGGCCACTGCAAAAGCCTTAAAAGCTTACGGGGGCCCACTCTATTATGATGAGGCCAGAACACAGAGAATGCATTAAAAACTTTTGGAAGGATAGGGGCCCAATGGCCCATAAATCACCCAATTTTTTATTTTTTATCGATCTAAAGATTACAACTACACGCTAACGCCTCAAAGGCTCAAACAACTCCTAAAATAACACCTATACATGGCTTTTCCAATGTGAATTGTGAATCCACATTGGCACCTAACATTCAAGTGGCGGTGTCGGCCATTTTCTTTTGGGGCCAAGTTATATATATATATATATTTTGGTTTATAATAATCAAAAAATTATATTAAATATATCTATTGGTTATAGGCTTTGTGGCAACTCTCCCGTAAGTATTATTTGATTTTCAATGTAATTGACTTAATTTTTCTTATCGTCTATTTTGTTGGCAAAAATAAGAAAATGAGATAGAGAATAAATAGGGCTTGGAGAGAAATAGGATAGGAGGTTTTTGGTCTATTATGGGTTTTTTTACGAAAGAAAAATAAATAATGTTTTTTTTAATAATTTTAAGACAGTGGAAGGGCATTAGAGAGTTAGAGAGCACTCCTTAACATTTTAAAGGAACTTTTGTTTTGTTTTATTTATTATTTTTTTTGAAGGGGTTTTTTTATGAAAGAAAAATAAATAATGTTTTTTTTAATAATTTTAGGAGATAAGTGGAAGGGCATTAGAGAATTAGAGAGCACTCCTTAACATTTTAATGGAACTTTTGTTTTGTTTTATTTATTATTTTTTTATACAAAGGTCTGCTTTTAACAAAATGTTTGGAGGGCCAAGGACCCCAACTTTATACTTGGCTCCGCCCCTGAGGGTGGCTAAGCTTCAGGGACGTTTAATACATTGTTTTGAAATGTGTTATTGATCAGGACAGTCGGATCATTTTGCCCAAAAATCGTTCAGACAATTGTTTTTATTTTATTTCTGAACCGTTTCTTTGTCAAAAAGACAAAAACTATTGTTTGGTCAGCGACCTGCTGAATTGGGTGGTTGAATCATTGATCCAATCGACTCGAATAATAATTTTATTTATTTTTTAAATCTTTTAGACCGAACGGTCGAATTACTAACCCAAAAACCAGTGGCCGAAGCGGCTCCAATTTCAGGCCAAATTTTAAACCTGCTTTAATATTAAGAGCATGTAGAGCATTATTATTAGTTACAGAGATGTTAACACAACTATTGGTCAGGGTCCTCTGGGATGGGGGCAACAAAGTTCCCTTGTAGAGCTGTTGATGGATCAGTCTGATTTGGGAAAAAGTGGACTTGTCTCAAATAAATTATTAATTTAAAACCACATCAATTGTTAATTGGGATAATTATGCCTGATCTAATTAGACCTGATTATACTTGACATCAATAACTACCGTTGATATGTTGATAAAATTAGTATTTTAAACATGAAATGTAAAAAATATGTAAGAAAATCAGGATTTCTTTATATGTTATAACCATATAATCAATTCGAAATAGAAAGAATCGGTCCCAAATTCAATTATTAACAACCAGCATGATCAGTTCAAATATGTCAATTGGACTGGATTTGGTCCAATCCAATCCAGTTCAATGTGAGTCAAATGGACCAGGCCCACTCCAACTCAATGAATATTTTAGACCATTTTGGACTGGTCAAATTCAATGTCGGACCATCCAATCTGCTCAAATTTGTTTTAATTTAAATTGATTTTAATCCAAACCCGGTCCATTGGTAATTTGACACCTATATTCTTATCTTCCATCAATAGACCGGATATTGTCTCAATCCAACTCAATCCAATATAAATTCATTATGAATGGATCAGGTCCAATCCAATCTAATAAATATTTTGGATCATTAAGTCTGGTCTGATCCAATTCAATATATCTTGTTGGTCTGTACAATCCTTCAAATTGATTTTGGTTTGGATGGAATCCAATCCAAAACTCATCCATCAACACCCTTAGGTTCAATAAGTTCGATTCTTTCGGATATACCCCACCAATTGAAAGCTCTAGCTCTCTGAAGGATAGCCTTGATATCTCTACTAACCAACCTCTCTGGTTTCCACCCTCTTTCATTCAGAAGTAAAGAGAACGCTTAATCCATCTTAAAGCATTGTTACTTTGTGTCGAAGGAAAGAAAAATCACAAAAGGAGTGTCTTTTGCAACTTAAACAAGGGTGATAATCATCATGGAAATTTCAGGTAACATCAATAGATTGAGTATGAAACAAGGGTTTCAATTTCGTTGCAATCGTCGTTTGAAAAGGTCGCAATAAAAAATAAAATAAAATAAAAACTGACCGGACACTGTATATAGGGGTGCACATGGGCTGGGCTGCCATGCACGAGACTGTGATTTTGTTGTCCCTGGGCTGGGTTTTAGGCCCATCCATTGAATGGTAGAATTATAAATTGATTGAAATTTTGATTAACAAGTCCTAAAATTTTTAAAATGCATCATTGGATTCAATTTTATATAATTAAATCTCTTGTGGCTGAACGATTGTTTATATTTAAGGAAAATTTATTAAGCACTTAGCTTTGCCATTATTATTTGTAATTAAAAAAAGGATGGTGATCTGGGTACCTCCAGATTTTGGCAAACGAGGTGAATGCTAATTACTATTATTCTTTGTTGATGTAGTGATGTAATGATTCTTGCCCATATGTATTGTTTATTTGTTGTTTTAAACAAAAAATAATTGCTACATAAGCAAAAAGTAAAATCTATGGTGAATCAATTGCATTGTGCAGCAAAGAATGTGAATCAGTGATAAAAATGACACATCACATTCGACATTTTTATGCCGTTAAAGTTTTGACGGTAAGTATACTTTGTGAAATGTGAACTAATGAAAATTAAGTAGATCATCTGACATTTTTAATGTGATTGGTTGAAATCTTGATTTAATGTACATCAAATATTAGTAAATGCATTGTAGTTAGATTCCATCAAAAAATAGTCCATTTGTTTTGCAGTCAGAATTGAATTCTCTCTTAATCAGAATTATAATGGTTTATTCCCATAACTGTTTGGTTCTAGGAATCGGAATTGAAACCAAATGGAATGGGATCTCATTCCCAAGGGAGAGGGAAGAAATAACAATTCTCTTAAATGTGGAAATGCCATTCTATCAAGAATAGGAATCAGATTCTGATTACACTTAGTCAAATGGTTGGAATCAGAATAGACCTTCCAATTCCAATACCAATCAAACAGGCCTTTAATTTGGTTGCTGAGACCAATTATTCTACAAAATTTGTTTTCCCGTATTTGATTGTTGAGAAAATTTTGCAAGATGCTTGAGTTCATTCCTCTTCAACCATTAACAACAGTAGAACATGAACTTCCCCTTCAACCATGATCAATGATGATGACAGAAGTTTAGGAAGGTTTAGATCTGCAATAATAAATCGTTCTACCTAATAGCAGAGGTTCAATGATGACAAATCTGCAATAGAGGTTTTAGCATATCTGCAACGATGGTGATGGCCAAGAAATCAGGGATGCCTAAGAAATCTAACCAATATATGATGAAAAAAATTATAAACATGTTAGATCTACAACGATGAGAACGGAGGTTTAAGCAGATCTACCAATATTTGGTTGTCGAAAGGCTAAGAAATCATGAATGGGAAGAAAAGCAATGAAGTTTTAGAAAAAAAAATACAAAAAAAAGTTTACTGGAGAGAAACGGAGCATGGATAGGTCTTACCTTCGTTGGAGATGAAGAACAGTGATTGGACTCTTAGGCGCTTGGGGTTCTGAAGCTTAGCTAGCAAGAAAAACAATGAGGTTTTTGAGGAAAAAAATATAAAAAGAAAAGGTTCAATGAAAGAAAATGGAGGAGATTCCATGTTTTCACCAGAGATTAAACATTTTCAGAGAAAAAAAAAATACAAAATGTCCAAAAAATGTGAAACAGATATGGAGATTGTGAACGGAGGAGGTAAAGAAAACAGTGGTTGGAGATTTGATCGTAGGCCTTCGACATTTTTTCTCACCGACTTCTCATTGTTTTCGTTTCTAACCGGGGTCGCACCTATCTGGTGAGATCCCGCGTCTCTACTTTTGGGATGTAAGTTATCATCCCATCCTATTGTTTCAACCAAAACAAACGAGAGAAAATAAGAATCTTATGCTATTCCTACTTTCTTATCCGGGTCGCAACAATCAAACATACCATTAAAGAAAAGTCACTGTTAAACTGTTAACTATAATTTATGTGCATGTATCTTACAACTGTATTGTACAAAGTAGTGTTTTCAAAACGACCAGATGGTTTGACTGGAAAAACTGAGAATCTGTCACTTGACTGGTTTGGTTTCACCTCAAAATCATCTTTTGGCAAAAAAACCATTGATTTGGTCAGCGAACCACTGATTCGGGCAGTCGAACTGTTGATTTGGACAATAATTTTTGGCTGTTTTTGAATTTTTGAATTTTTTTATTATAATTAACCATCCATTAAGACCATTTGACCCGAGAACCGGACCCAAAATGATTCTCTATCTGATCCACTTTTAAAAACCTTGGAGCAAGGTAAAAGATATATCTAGTGCAAGTTGGGTGTGCTGTGTTGGGCTTTAGGCTTTTAGCTCAATCGGACAACCCTAGAATTTGGGATTAAAACCCGAACCCAGCGCAATTTATAGGTCAAACCCAAATTATTCAACCAAACACAGCCCATATGTATTCAAATTGGGCCCGGGCCTGAAGTAGGTTCAAGGTCGGGCTGGGCCCACCCAAGTTGAGTATTGTATCATTTCAATGCCCCAAGTAATAAAGCAAATATATGCCGCTAGTAGATAATAATATATTAATACGATACTTAATTTGTGGTGATGCAATTTTGGACGTGTTGCTTGCTGAATATCTTTCAAATCCCAGCGACAAAAATTGTCCTGGATCTGCTCTAATTCTATCCTTCATTCATTTGGACCATTCCTTTTTAGTTTTAAGTCATTTCTTTTTCAAATCTTCAACTTCTAGTACGTATCAGACAATAAACATATGATCAATTCAGGTGTACCACCATCTGACTACTGTTCAGGTCGGCCACATGGTTCCTCCATGCTAAAATTGGAGATGCTATCAAAAACAATATATATCCATCCAATTGAACGAGCTTTTGGATTGGATAGAAATACTTTTCATACACTTCTTCATCCCCATTCTCCTGCAATTCTTGCTTACAATCAACAGCCCCATCCTTGGGCACATGGAGTCCTTGATGAATATAGATTTTTATTCGAAGATATAAAAAATATGAAAAATTTTCATAAAAAGTATGTAATACATTAATAATATGGATTTTGAAGTATAGGATGAAAACTAAGAATATTTTAATTTTTAAATATTTTCATAATGTAAGAAGGGGCCGAGCCGGGGAGTGGCAGAGAGGAGCCATGGCCCTCTATGCCTTAAAAATCCCCACAAACCCTATTGATAATTCATTCATATTTTGGTGCCCATTCATATTTATTAACCTTTAACTTTTATGATGTTTATTTATTAGGCTTAATTTGAAAGGAGTATAAATATAAATATGTATTATGCAAATACATACAAAATAATATAAAATACAAGATTTTACATTTTACAAAATTTGCATTTATACTTCTTCTAAACTGAGCCTGGAAGAAATACAAATATGTAGAGTGAAAAATTTTACATTTTATATGTATTTATATTGTATATATTTGTATTTATACTCTCCAGATTCAGTCTTATCTTTTGTCCTCCTTTTAATTTATGCTCGCTCCGCCCTAAATATAAGATAGGGGCTATATTTGTTAATATATGCATATTTTCAATTCATATGTGTACTATGTCATCCATGTTTATCTGAATTTTTATCATATATTTCATTCATGAAACCAAATTATAGATTGATTTTATCTGTAGTATGAGATAGATTCGATAAAAGCCCAATCAGCCTGCCCATTAAGCTGATCCCCTGGGATGGCTTCACTGTTGGACGGGCTATGACTGTTGCTGCTCATCCCCTAAAGAGATGGAGGCTATGACTATTTTGGTGGCCATGAAATCTGCTAATTCTTTATTAATGGATATAATATCATCGTGGAGAGTGATGCTTTGCAAATTATTATCTCATTGAATTCTTGATCTGATCCACCTTGGAAAGCATTCGCTGTGCTGTCAGATTGTAGGGCCCTCTCTCAATCTTTCTCCTTGCAAGTCCACCAAGTTGCATCCTATCAAATTATGGAAATTTTGCATCATTGTAATCCTATTAAGTAATGTTGTTCGATCAGAGGTGTTTCGAATTAAAGTTACAGTCAGATATTCTTGTCAATTGGACGAGACCGAAGGATGAAGCTGTGCACTAAAGTCTATAATCACAGGAAGAATCAGAGGCTCGAGGAATTATTTTCATTGGCAACACTAATTTGATGATGTCCGGTATGAGGTGTTCCGAACCGAAGTTGTAGTCAGATAGTCTTGCCGATTGGACAAAGCCGTAGTGGAAAGACAAAGCCGCGCATCGAAGTCTGCAATCATAGGAAGAGTTAGAGGCCAGATGAATTATTCCTTGGATAGACACTCCGATGCTCAAGTTAGTGAGTGGTAAAGAGATCGGTCAAGACGAACCAAGGTATGTGGGTTGGTCAAGACTGAAGTGGATGCAAGAAGGGTGCTTGATTGAGTTATTCGTCAAAAAGTCTCTTACCTTGAGCATGGCGTGTCTATTTATAGTTGGATGTTTGTGTTCTGGTTGGATAGGGCTTCTGGGATTGTTGGTCGAGGTCTTTGGAGGATTCCCTCTTCCCCGATGGAGACTGCTTCCTTATCCGTGTGAGACACTCCTTTCTGGCCGCACCTGTCTTTCACGCGGTTTTGGGTGATGATGCTGATGTGGCCCTAAGAGGACGGCCACAGAGTCAACCACGTGGCGGGCCAGCTTAGTAACCGCCCGAACACCAAGTGTGGACGAGATAAATAAATAAATCACATATTTTGTATCAGATAAAAGTACAAACCAATCTGTTAAAAACAATACGGAACTAGAAACCACTTTGGCCACCGATTTCCAAGTCAATGGTTAGACCGCCCGGTCTGAACAGAAGACTAGTTATAATTTAGAAAAATAATTAAAACAAAAAACAGCCGAAAACCATTGCAATTGGGTTATCAGGTCGCTGACCAAATCAACAATTTTTGGAAAAAGACTGGGTCAGGGGTGAAATAGAACTGGTTGTCTGGACGGTTTTTGGGCCCAAATGGTCCAACCATTCAGATCAATGATGGTTTAAAAAAACTATGTTACAAACAAACAAGATACAAAACTGAACTGAGTGCAAAATTTGTATTCAGTTCAGATATGCACTGCAAACAGACCAAGTTTTAAACTCAGATCGAAGTTCAATTGCTTTCCTTGTTACAAACTATTTTTTACTTGTGTTCACGCCTTAATTGGATAGTGGCAAAAGCTACCAGACTTCTAATTTTTATTAACTCTAATCTGAATAGAGTTGCACATCTGGCTTCTTGGAGATACAAATAGATACCCTGTAAGAGCTTTGACCCATCGGAACCTAGTTACGGTTGCAAGCAGACAGCCAAGTCCGAATGTCTTGAAATTGCTTGTATAAATGCCGCTTTGCCCATTGTTATTCCATGCAAGGAGGTCATCATGTCATGATTTCCTTCCAACTTTTGGTTGCAAGTTGCAGCCTACCTTTAACGTCTTATAATTCAAGGAATCAAGGTGTCCCACTGGGGAGAACAGGTTTAGAGAAGATGCTAATTATTATCAAGCCTTCCAATTGAGAAAGGAGTTCAACCTGTAAAGATGTTTCCCAGATTGGCAAAGGCTTGCTTAGAGAACAAACTTTTGCCACAGCTCTCTGTCGAGAGCAAACAGAAAAAGAATGGGTTGGGGAGCTTTTCTCCCCACATGGTTGATTTGATTTTTGTGTCTTTTGAAAAAGCCCCAGTAAGACCCAGTGATCAAATTTAGGTTGAATTTGGATAAGTTTCAGGATTTGTGATTTTAGTATCCGTTTGGAAGGGCTTTTAGGATGCGGCTTCTCAAGTTTCGAGCTAGGTTTTACACGGAATTCATAAAAGCTGTGTTTAGCGAAAATCTCAAAAGTCAATATTGGCATTCCAAACACAAGAAACGTAACTTGTCTGAAACACAGGTGTTCAACGATCATGGCTCAATCGACATAACGCAGAAACCCTCCCAAATGGGCCCTTAAAACCCAAAAGCACAATACGATACCCCAATTTTAGGGGCCATTTGGGAGGATTGAAGTTATGATTGAGCTGCTTTGGAGAAGCCACTACAAGAAACTTCATTGGAGAACCATATTTTTTTTCTCGCAGCAGGATAATTATGGCTTTTCAGGATTTTCACTAAACATTGCTTATGGGCATTCTGTGTGAAACCCAACCAAAGCTGCTACACTGAAACCCTCCCAAACAGGCATTTGGCTTTGTTCTATGGGGTTAAAAGTGTTTTTGGTATGCTGTTACCAAACACTCAAAACACTTTTTTGCTTAATTTTATTTTCCACAGCCGAAAGCTTAAAAGCAAAAGTTTATAAGAGACCTAGTTTTGATAAAAGGGACTTGAGGAAAGAATTCTAGGCTATTATAAGCATATACTTTACAAACAAAAATGGGAACATTATGGGGTGGTTTGATTGCACTTCCTTCGATGGATTTAGAAACTCTCTTTATCCATTAAAAGAATTGCAAATTTGGTCCCAACTCTGAGACCTAATTCCAGGCTTCCAGCTAGAAAGTGTTGTTTTCCTGCCTATAAAATAAAATTACAGATATATAGCGCAATAGACTAGGGACAGGGACAATTAGATTCAGGTCTTTTCTTTTCCCCTTCACCACCTTTAGAAGAGAACGTAGATAAAAATGGGGGAAAATCAGAAGACAGGGATGAAAACAGTGATACCCATTTGGCCATTTCTTTTGAATTTCTTGTAGCTCTCACTTTGAATAACAGAGATTTATTCAATTCAACTAGAGATAACTCGGTATGGTATATATAAAGCAAATGAGGGACTATGGCTAGGAAAAACCATCATAAAGCAATGAAGCATGGATGATAAAGCCAATGGGGACACTTACTAATTTCCAAAGGGCGGCACGTGACTGCATGTGCAATCTTGCCCATGTGGGACCGGGGCCAAGTTTATTCTATAAGGATCTCCATGTAAACCCAGCTCTAACTTGGCCTGTACACGAGGCGTGAAATGTAGGCCCAAACCCAACTCTTATAGGCCTGGGCTGAGCCCCCAGGCTTTCCGGGCCTTAAGACAAAGTTGGACAAATCTTCGTGGTTACAACCTTGTCTCCAGGGTAAGGAAAGCCAAGAGTTGCACAAACTCGTTCATCATCAGCGCTTGCATGCCGTCTTCGATGATCATTGAAAGAGCTAGAGGTAGTTTTTTTTAGTTTTCTTCTCAGCTGGGCGTGGTTTCCCCGGCAGAAGCTTGGGAAGCTCATGAAGCCTATCGTCGCGGGAATGTTTAGGAGGAAAAGCATTATTATAGAAGGTGACTCTAAGCTTGTTATTAACGGTTTGAAGGGCGTGATGATCCACCATCGATTATCCAACCTCACAATGCATCTAAGCCGCATATTGGGAACATCTTTCGTACTTTGTGTTGTTATTCATAGGGAGATCAAATCGTCCCCAATTCTTAAGGAAGCTAACAGTGTCGCAGACTGGTTGGCTAACTTGGGCCATAGTAAGACTGTAGCTTGTTCTAACATTCCAAATGGTCAGTTTTTGTATTTGTGTTTTTCTGATGTTTGGGGAAGAGTTTGGATCAATTACCAACACAGGGTGCCAACAGTGTCCCAACTAGCCATTGCAGTTGTACATTGGGAACATCTCTTCATGAATGACAAGAGAGATGATCTTAATTTATGGTTGCAGTGGTCTGTTGGGACAATGTTGGGAGGATTTTGTTGGTAATGGATCCCTACCCCATGGGGAAGGGCTACCCTCATTGTATAGGGGTGAACAAGAAAAATAGAAAAATCGACCAAAACCGAACCGATCAGTTCAGTATTTAAAAAAACTGAAGGTATCGATTCGATTTTGGTTAACCAAAATAGAAAACCAGTGATTAATCGAACCAACCGTTGTATATATATATATATTACTATATTTATATTATATTTTTTATATATTATAAATTAATAAATATGTATTATATATAAATATATATTATATTATTTATTATTAAAAATATAATATTATATATATTTCTAGTCTTTTTATTATATATTTATATATTTTTCTATAATATATATTGTAAATAATAAAAAACCAAAAAATCAATGAACTAAACTAATGGTTAACCGAACCGGTCAACCAGTTAACCAATCGGCTTCGGTTACCGGTTTTTCAAAAGTCGATAACCCTGATTCAGTTTCAAAAATAAGCCCATGGTTTGGTTCAAACCGTTAACACCCCTACCATTGTGCGTACATTTCTTTCTTCTCATTTTCCAAAATAAAAAATCTCATTTACCATCATTTTATCCCTATCTTTTTCTACAATTAATGTATTAAGAGGCCCTATGATGAAGTCTTTATTAGGACTTCTGTAATTCATTTTAATGGCACAATTTAAATTGTTTCACTCTGGACAATTAAAATTTTTGGTAATTTGATCCACTTTGGACAATTGGATCAAGGTTCAAAATTTTGTTATGTATCAACCGATATACGTATCCTATCGGTGGATTCCCGATAGACAAAATATAAAGAGTTTTGGGGTAAGATCTGTTTCAGGGGATAACTAGGGCTTTAACCGTCCCCTTGAACATATACACCCAATTTGGTGTATCTGACTGTATCGAAACTTTAACCTTGCTTTGGACATTTGGAATCTTTAAAGAATATACAATGAACAAATTAGGGTTCCTCACACATTTAAGAGAAAGAAACTAAGCTGCTGATTATTTGGCGGTTTGGGTTATCAACCCTCCACCCACTGTTTCAAGAACAAGTTTTGATAATTTTTAGAGTTGCTCTATTCTTTGAATTGTCTGGTTCCTTCCCTTTTGTTTCAGAAATCAAATCAATTTCATAAAATTGTTACTAAATTTCTTCTTTTCACGGCATTGCTTTTCTGTAATATCTCCCCTCATGAATGCTCTCCATAGTACCCCATAAGAATACTCACCATACTACCCCAAGATACTAGTCGCTCATGGAGAACATCTCCCCTCATGAATGACAACATACAGCTAACTGTATAAGAGATATGTTTCGGATGTACAGCTATATATAACTGGGTAGGTGTGAGTAGCAGATCTGAGCTCTTATGATAATAAGCCAATTGGTTATTTTGGCGCCAACTGAGGGATATCTCAGCTGCTACCTTATGGCTGGTTTATTCCAACAGAGATACAAATTCAATCCCCGCACCCAAACCAGCTGCTGCGTTAGCTGGTTTATCATCCCCAACACTGTATTATCAATGCCATTATCACCACCTCAATCAATTTCACCATCACAACCACCATCTTCATCTTGTTGTTATTATTCATCACCATCATTATCTAAATTATTCCCTACAGGAGAAATGAGAATACATATGTCCTTTTGTCTTTATCTACCTGACCTAATATAGTGAATGTATAATCGAATAAGATATTAGCATCCTACCATTACAATCAAAATTTACTACAAGAAATCTAGATGCATGATCTTTTTGATATCTTTTAAGTTGGTGCAACTCCTTTACCAAAAATGTACGTTTCTTCTTAGCCGGATTACCCAAGTGGAAGAATTTCAACCATATCTGGCTCTGGTTTGGGCTTGGGCCTATTCAAATTTTAACTGATGCTCAATTCAACCTGATCTAAGTTCTCTAAGAATGATAAGGCTATGTTTGAGAATGCTTATGTTAAAAATAAATGTTTAAAAAACAAGTGCTTACTTGAATAATTATTTATTTGCATTTGGCACCCAGTTTTTTTCAAGTATTTTTTTAAGAAGCAAGCACTTTATTTCATATTAGGTGTTTGGTGGTATTTTTCTTCAATAAGCACTTGTGATTCTTTTGTCATTCATTTTCTTTCAAATTTTCAAAATACCCAATCCAAAGTGTATGAATAAAAGTATTTTTATAGAAGTGTTTTTATAAAAAAAGCTTTCGTATAAGTGTTTTTGTAAAAACACTTTTATAAAAGTGTTTTCATAAATGGTAAAAGTACTTTTCTTTCATAAAACTACTTTTATAAAAGTGCTTTTGTAGAATGGTATAATTGGTATTCTAAAAATTTATCGGGAATAATTCTGAAAGAAAAAATTTGAGTAAGTACTTAATACTTATTATATGAGAACTTAAAAAAAAAAGCTAAAAATTTGGACTTAAAAAATAAGCCCTTATTTTTAAAATAAATAGTTATTTCGAGCTTATTTCTCAAACACCAATAAGTGCTTAATGGTGTGATTCCCAACCAAATATGCACTTATTTTTAAGCACTCCCAAACATGGCCCAAATCTAATAATTTCATGGAACTGTAGCCAAACTTAGAAGAATGGACAATTGGTTATAATTTGGGCCCATTGCATATTGATTATCACCATCACCACGGCCATCATCATCTTCATCCCTTAACTCTGCTATTACCAACACTATAGTGATCACATCAATCAATTTCACCGTAATAACTACACTTTTCAGCTTGTTTTTATTATTCAGAACCATCATCATCATATAACCCTCATCTCAATTATATGCGGCTGGCTACAAGAATCCTGTTTCATCATTGATTCAATGCCATCATCATCATCCTCATCACCTGAATTATTCTATGGAAGAGAAATTAGAATACATGTTCCTTTTTTACTTTATCTGCTCAATCTGTACATATAACAGTTTCAGTGTAAAAATGTCTTTTTTTTTTTTTTCTGGTATGAAAGAAAAGCCTCAATGGTGGTTAACCATAACCAGGAATTATAATATATTTTTTGGTGATATGCCCATCACACTTATAACCCCCACATCCCCAAAATTGATGATAGCGGGATTCAAATCCCCATTTCTGCTAAAATAAACCAGCTAACATACCAATTGAGCCACCCCTCTATTGGCAGGAATTAGAATAACATAAGAGCTTGTAAAAAAAGAGTTAATTATAGCCACAAGCATATGCAGTATCACAATTTTAACCCTATACAAAGGTATATGGACAATCATATTACTGCTATAAACTAAATGAGATAATGCAATGAAATCCTAGAACATATGTTAAAATAACTAAATAAGGAAATATTTGATACCATGGTCTTTATTAAGATGTGGTATATATGAATTTACTGGACCCTACATCGCACTTTGAGGTGTTCTACATCATACTCAGGATAGGTGTGAATGTATTATTAGCAAAAGTTGAAATAAAATATTCTAGGCATCTGTTGCATTATATAGTAATCATTCAATCTATGATGGTGTGGATTGATCTACGAGGTTTTGGTGTGGATAAAAGCTTCTGAGATTACATTTCTTATAATAAATCCGCACCACATTTTAAATGAATAACATTTGAGTGTAGTGTGGATTGAAACTAATCGATCCAAGGATTCGAATACTAACTAAATAATTATTTATTTTTATATGAGAAAGCCCATATACACTCAATGGAGGAATAATCAAATAGATGGCACAGGTTCAATCAATACATCCAAATCCATTTAACCAGAAAAGAACCAATGAGGCCCTTGATGGCTCCTTTTCCTTTGCACTTTATATGAATCATATATACAAGTGGATCCATCTTTATTTCTCATTATTGCATGCAAATAATTCTTATAATTAACAATGTGATGGAGAATGAATCACATGCTAAAATATCAAGCGGATGATGAATGCCCAAATATTGCAAATAAGAGGACATGTGCCCAAACTGAGGGATAATTAAGCTGTGCATATCATCCTCTAACATCAAATAGGAGGGCATTTAGCTAATCTCGTATAAGTTATATAGATAAAATCTATGATATATGCGTTGTTCTGTGCAATAAAAAGTGTGCTTGATTGAATGTAATGCCAAATACATGTTAAATATGAAAGTATACTCTGTGAAACATGAACCAAGAAAAAATTAGCAAATCCATCAGCTTTGCCTCTATTTATGGGTTAAGTTGAAGTAAAATAGATATTGCCAACTGGGTCCTAATTCAAGGGTATCTACTTGGAAAAAAAAGTCGTTCATTTAGGAAGAAAGTAAATGATGACAAGAACGATAAAGAAAACACTACTAATGAAAGTTGAGATATTCTGCCAACAAAATGTATTCTAACCCTCTATCAACTTCGTCTGATACAGCACATCTTATCATAAGACAAAGACCCACCATAAAAGTGGGATCGGCCATGTATGAGATATGCTGTGTAAGATCATGTTAGTAAAGGGTTGGAATGCGTTTTGTTAGCAGGAGATCTGGACTCAACTAATGAAGGGGTTTCTTTTCAAATCAATTTCCATAGGGGCTAGATCATCTCTCCCCTGATATCAAAATTGAACATTTCCAATTAAGTGGTTTAGGTAATTTGCTAAGAAAACCTTTTCACTTTATTCTGAAAAATTGACATCCATTTTTATAAAAATACAATGCCAATTCTTCTACTTTCGCCTTTTTGGGGTAAATTTCCCTGTTTACGTTTGATGTATAAAAAGAAAATTGGGGTTGTTACTGTTGATAGGGATGATATGAGATTTTAATCCTTTCTTGGGTAATTGCAGTCATGTTTGATTCACTGCTCAAGGCCTCATTCTTTTTAATTAATGCTCATTCTGAGTAAGAACTAATAACATTAGAGCATATGGATACAAACTTTTTTCCATGGGCTAGGGCTGTTCACAGGTCGGGTTGGGTTGGTTTACTGGGATTTTTCCAACCAACCCAACCTGATCGGGTTATCTGAAATTGAAACCGAAACCAACCCTATATTAAGTAAAACCGATCTGGTCGGTTTGAGTCGAGTTGGGTCGGTTTGGGTCAACTTTGGCTCTAAGTTCAACCATGGTAATAAATTGGTAGATTGGGCGTCAAAGAAGTAGCTAGCAACATCATCCAGCAAGGAAAGCACATAAATTAAGAGAAAACAGACCAATAACTTTGTGAAGCAGGAGCACCCCCAATCAAGTTATCAAGAAAATAGAAAGTCAAACTGTACTAAAGAAAGAATACTGAAATTTGTATATTTCAATAAACCTTCTAATATAAGTAAAAAAGGGCACCTAATTCTAATTGTAATTGGTTGCCTATTTGGTGTAAAAGACCATAGAAACTAGGATCCTTTGATTCTTTTCTTTAAATTTTTCCAAAATACTTGCCATTAATGTCATTCCTAACTAGAAGACTAGAAATTAAGTTATGTTGTAACTAGGATAGAGACAACTTAGTTAAGTAGGAACTAAGTAGGTTGTAACTACTAACTAGGAACTAACTACTAACTACTAAGTCGGTTCGGTTCGGGTCGGTTTTGGTTTTCACACATGAAAATCGAAACTGACCCAAACCATCGGTTTATGATTTTTTACAACCCAAAATCGACCGATGCTGAAGAAAACCCGGCCGATTCGGGTTGGGTCGGTCCGGGTTGGTCGGCTCGGTCGGGTTGGGTCTTCTTATGAACAGCCCTACCATGGGCTTCATTCTTTTTTTTAGAATGAAAAATCAGCTCATAGTACAAAAATTGAGGTAGCTTACAGGCAGCAGCATGAAAAATAATCATGTCCCATCTTGCTCATAATCATAGCCTACTGACAGTTGCAGTCATAAACCGCCAGCCTATGTCTACAAAACCACTACTATAAATGTTTATTGGTGGACTGTTGCGGAAAACTTATGCCAACGAACATTGACCATTGGCCATCCACCATTAAACATCTATGCCGATAATTTTGGAGACCTAGACCAATGGTTTATGATTGCTAACACAACTATTTTTTAGGAATGAAAGTGAACAACATAGGGTACTTGCCGGTTTGAAAAGATTTTTTTTGTAGAAAAATGTGTCTGATTCATAGTGGTATTACCCATTCTTGTCCATTTAAAATTTTATTTTGGGTAAGGACGAGAAATAATGAGAATTGAACCAAACATGGCCTTCTCCTCTTCTTGTATCTTCTCTATCTTTTTTATTATCTAAAACTGCAAATGGATTCAAATTTGATCCCTTTAAAATTGTATTTGTATTGAACATGGATCATCCCCTAACCGATCCGATATCATCTGCTTCAATTCGATTTTAGTAAAGTTGATTTGAAAGAACCATTAATATAAGTTTCATATATATATATATATATATATATATATATATATATATATATATATATATATTATTCATGATATACAATATCAAGGCCATTTATAATTTATTTTGTAAATAATGTCTAACATTTTAGCTTAATTTATTAATGCTATTCAATTCATGATAACAATCCAAATTTAATTCGAATCCTATGAATAAGATTTGATCGAATTTAAATATAGAGGAATTAAATTTGGGTCTAACTTTCCCCAAATCCATCCGATAAAACAAAAAACAAAACAATTTTGGTGGTTCAACTTAACCATCAAGGATTCAAGATAGAATGCGCAGACAAAAGAATATTTCCTCACATTAGACAGATCACATGGCATGCCCATGTTTAATTAGAGGGTCATAACTCGTAAGGAAGTGTTGCAACCGTGCATATGTACACTATAGTACAATGCTATTCTGGTCGCAATACTTCCTTGTGACCACCCAATTAAAGTATTAAACGTGATGTGCCAACTGGCTCAGTTGGTAAGGTCTTTGACTGATTGTGGGGGAGATTTAGTGTCAAATTCCACCGTTACCAAGGAAAAAAGAAAGAAATAAAGTTGTTAGGGTTGCAAAAAACTATATAAATTTATGGAACACATCATAACTACGGTTTGGATCGGGTAGGCACACACTATAAACATGTTGCCTAAGCAATTGAAAGTTTTTTTTTTACACTAGTCTTTTAAAATACTCCCAATCTACCCTTGAAAAATAAATTGGATATCCTGCCCTCTACTCTATGAGGATGTGTGGCTGCAATTCAGGCGGATAAAGTATAGATAGAAAAATGAGTAGGAAATCTAGATTCCTTATTAAAAAAATTGAATACAGGTGAAGAATATTTATTGTGTTCAGTCACTGTGCTTACAACGCTGTGCCCAGTGCCTATTAGATCCAGATTCCTTTGGCTACTTACATTTGATAGCCCTGGCTGTCAACATGGCTCTCCCTGTGTGACACATGATTTTACTCTGGAACTAAAATCATGAAATCAAATCCTTGTCAAAGATGAAATCTTGATAAGACCATAGAAATGGATTAAAAAACATGATGCATGGGTAAAAACCATGTCCTATAAAAAGTGTTCTACATCTTGGACCAATAATTCTACAATGTTGCAAACTAATGTGCCATGCAGATAAAACCAGCCTGGGTCTCCTCTCAATAAAAAACTGTTTCAACGTGTTTCAATATCATCTGTGTCCAAACGTCTCAATACATGGTGGATCCCAATCTTACGGTGAGATGTGGTCACATCTCACCATGTCACATCCAACCCGGTCAAATGAGTCTAGATGTTAGGGGGGTTCCTCCGGACTCAAGTTGTAAATTCTTTATGGGCTAGGCCTGATGACTGATTTGGGCCCACTGCGCAATGCAACGGCCTACAGGCCAAGTTCAGCGCAAGATCACTTACTGTGTAGTTCTGTTCATGGATAGTAGGAACGAGTTCAAATCAGTCCCCCGTAAGACTGCGCCCTACAACGCTCCTACTGCCGTGTATTGTGAATATCTCCTCATGATAATATTAGAAATGATGATGTTATGGGAGGCAAATAGGAACCTAACAAGTGGGAACCAGGAACACCCACATCAACTGGGGGGCTTACTCATGGTTTAAATTATGATTATTATTTAATTCATTTCCACGTATTATCAAGGTACAAAGATCTAGCGATCAGTTTCCGCTGCGGTCATAACATAAATCAAAATCTCCTTAAATCGGAATTGAAATTGTCTATTTCTCTTGTACGTTTGGTTCAGACAAAAATTGGAATTGAATTTCATCTTAATACACAATTTCTAAGAAATATCGAAGTCGGGTAAAGATAAAAATAGGGTTTGGGGTGTTTTGAATCACTTGTGTTTTTTTTAGTGTTTGGATCTCCTATTCATACATCACTACAGCTGTACATTGAGAACATCTCTAGTATTTGCTTGGGGAGATATTCCCAATGTACAGCTGTTGGTTCCTGTGGGTATAGGAGATCCAGATTGCATTTTTTAGGGCTAGTTGGAATATGGTTCCCTTCCCAAGGGGGAAGTGAGAATGATTATTCCCTCAAATGAGGAAATGCCGCTCCACCAGAATGAGACTTGGAATTCCATTTTAACCAACCAATCAGTTGCCCATTTCCGATTCTGATTCTAAATCCCTATTCTTGCGAGCCAAATGGACCCTCACTTGACTCCCAGCCCAAAAAGGGTCGTCACCTTCACCACTTTTCCGAGAACAATTTGGACCACTTGAAAGACAAAATGCCCTAATTTCTGCCTTCTGCCTCATGCCACTATAATTGGCCTCTCAATAAACTTCTTTACTGATTTATCCCAACAACAACAAAGATAGCAACTAAACCACTTAAAAAAAATTTGCTTCAAGAAAAGAAAACCAATGAAAAAGAAATAACGAATTCATTAATTATCAATCTCCTTGACATCCCAGTAAGGACCACACTAGTTTAAGAAAATATCCACTCTTCTCAAAAATACGACAGTGGAAACAGACCGGACCAGACTAGCGTCTACGTGGAAAAAAGAAAACAAGACCCCCAGACCCCCAGTGGGGTTGTGTCTTACAAGCAACACCAACAAACAAAACCGACAAGAAGGAGCTTTACTCGGCAAGAGAAGAAAGCTCTTGTCTTTTTATTCACTGTAGCTTTTTGAAAACGAAAGCCCAGCTAAACTGCTCCACAGCCTCCCACTTGTCAGCTCTTGACAGCCTCCTGGGGGTCCGACCCATCAAGAGAAACCAAGGATAAGGTCTGTGACATACAACTCTGTAAAGGTGTCGTTGAATTACAAGTCCATGTGAAAGCTACAATCTACCAATAGCTGCACTTCATCACTGTGTTAGAAGCTGTTTAATCAATAATAGCGTTCCACGTCAGCCTTGCACGCAAAGCGAATAATCAGAGTGGTTGTAGGGCATATTAACTGAGTTCACATCGGAGCCCCCACAAAATACACCCGACAAGTATATCTTAGTGTGTAATAGGAACATCTCCTTACTTGGTTGGCTTGAATTAACATTTTACACTGTTATGGGCTCGGGGCTTTGGTTGAGTTCATTCAAATTTTGACACTAGACCTTCTCCTTACACTTGGGCATTTCACATAGCGTGCATTGGGAACATTTCCCATGAAAAACAATTGGAGATGTTCTCAATGCATGATAAGATGTGCCTGTGTGGTGCCACATGTGAGGAGCAGATCCAGTCTCTTGAGAAGAATGGATGGAAAGATGAAGTGATGACATTTTTTTGGTATTTGGTATCATACATCATTAATTAATAACTTCTCCCTGACCCCTTTTCCCTCCAAAGTGTTAATCACGAGATTTAATTCTACATCAATGCTAGAACAAACCAATGAACACACCAACAAGTCAGCCCTCGATTGGTAAGTGATGACGAGACGTGTTTGAGTCACTTGTGAATATATTGAGCCCTAAGGACAAAGATATGAAACAACAAAGCTTAAATCTCAGTAGAGCACTGAGGGTTGGGACATTAAAAAGGAAGCTTAGAAAGATTTCTGTGCAAGATTAAAGTGGAACATGCTATCAAGTCTTTTCTTTTTCTCTGTTGTGACACTAGGGTCCAGTTTACAAGCGTTATGGAATCTGGTCTTTTCTTTTTCCCTCCTTTTGTTTCCTTTTCCTTTATATGCAATTTCAGTTCTTGGGAAACATGGTCATTAATTAGCAGGTTTTCCACAGAAAAAGCAATACTATAGATCACTCAGTTTAAACTAAAAAGGAATTATGGGTCCGTTTGATTTACGGTCAAAATTGGAATCAAAATCCATCAAGTTTGTTTGGTTTAAACATGAATTAAAATTAACTGGAATGAGCTTTCATTTCCAAAGAGGGAATGACCATTCCCTCAAATGGGAGAATGCCATTCCACCTGGAAGGATTCTGATTCGACCCAACCAAATAGTTAGAATTGAAATCATTTCGATTCTAATTCCAGACTCCTATTCCTGCAACCGATTGGATTGCTGAATGATTTCAATTACATTTGATTTTTATATTTCATATTAACAATCAGGCTGCCAACTACTGATGTAATTGTATGGTGCTCAAATCTGTTACCCATAAGAACACTGCCTACTCCTACCCACAGGACACTACAGCCATACATAGGAACATTTTCCATACTCATATTATTATTTTTATGGAGAGATATTCCCGATATGTGGCTGTGGTGTCATGTGAGTAACAGATCTGGACTTTTTCTTTTATTTAGATCGATTTGTATTAATGTAAATCATCAATTAAAATGTGACCTCACAAGTGAAGACGGACGGTTTGCTGGGCCAGCTATGTACAAAAAAAAATCTCTTTTTTATATGCGTTAAACACACAGTTATAATCCCATTGGCGAGGGAATTTGATCCCAAGTCACTGTTACAATCATCCCAAATCACTGTTACAATCAGCCAATGACCTTATCAACTGAGTCACCACCAGATGGTAAAAGATATATTTTTGTTGCAGTATATGAAGGAACAGTGTGATAACAGCTGAAGATGTTGAACTGAAAAATTTATTGCTTTGTCTTTTAGATTCAATTTAGAAGTAGTACAAATACAAATATGTAAAGTGTAAATATATATAAAATAATACAAATTACAAGGTTTTTCGTACTACGGATTTATATTTATATTCCTTCCAAGCTGAGCCTTAGTGAATAAATTTTTAATGAGGTTATGTGCTCCTTAATAGCTGAAACTAAAGTTGGGTGTCACGGTATCCTTAAAAAATTTATTATTTAATTATTTTAACAGCTAAACAACAAAGCAATAAGTTTTTCATTTCAACAATTTTTCAGCAGTTATCAAACGGCCCCCAAGTCTCTCCGTGTTTGTTCCAGCACCCCAATAGCCGTGAACTGGCTTAACAATAACTTATTTCTGTGTTTTACAGGTTAGTGAAACAGATTTTTTTTTCTTTTTTCCCTTTTCAGTCTATGGTAGGCATTCCTAGGGAAATTAAAGGCTGAAAATCTTCATGGACAAGAACCAGCTGATTCTTCAATTTGGGAATTTTGTTGTTTGGATGTATTGAAACTTGGAGTTGAGGTGGTTGTCATTTATTTTCTTCTATGTCTTTATATATATTAGCAGTTTCTGTAGAGTTCGGATCCTTTATGAATTGGTCACAGTATTTTATTTGTCTATCCCATTTAGATTGCATCAGATGGAATGACAAAAACTTAGGCTGACAAGTGTGTGAATGCGAGTTCAAGTCTAAAAGCAACCATTTTGTGAAAGGTTAGGTCTATATCCAAATACTCTTCCAGTTCACCTTCTCAACACTATGAATTTTCAAAATAAGGCTGCATTTGGCATAACTGCAAAAATAAGGAATGGCAAATACAGCCTAAAGTAACTTTCTAGCTCGCAAAACCTGCTTACAAGTCACAAACTAAGGATCCATTTGGATAATCATCCTTTTTTTTTTTTTTTTGCTTGAATAAGCTTTTCTTTTTGAGCTTGAGTCCATACTAAACAAAAATGAACCAAAAAGTGCTTTGAGAATTTGGTAAAAGTCAATTTTAAAAAGTATAGCACTCCAAAGCCAAAAGCACTTTTAACGCCTCAAAGCACAAAGCCTGAAATTGGGGTTTTGTGCTTTTGGATTTAAAAGAACAAATCCTGAAGATTAAAAATTTAACCTAACTCATCCTGAATTGATTCTTAATTCAGGTCAAACGATTAAAAAATCGAGGAGAATTGAGTAACGCACTTCTTATTAAAAAATAATGTTTTAAAAAATGACTCGGGAATGGGATTGTATTGGTCACCAGTTCTGGGTCGACGGTTTGACCAATTAGTTTGAATGGATGGCTTGTTTTAATAATAAAAATAATAATAATTAAAAATAAAAACGACTAAAAACCATTGAATGAATTGATGGGTTGACGATTCAATCACCCGAATCAACGGATTATTGACCGATTCAACGATTTTTTATTAAAGACCGGATTGGGAAAAATGGAACCTGTTGCATAAACGATTCTCAGGTTGAACATCCGACCATCCAAGTCAACGGAAGTTCGAAAACCATAAAAAAAGGATACATTAATTTCTCCCTGAATTTGATTAGTGAAATGAATTTATAGATCTATAATTGACCATGTAAATTTCAAAAATTGAAAGGAGAATCTATCATTTTTTTCTTTATCCCAATGAGTTAAATAAGTTCTAATCAAATCAGTTGCTTTTGCCAATCAAGTTCAGGTTATGTCGTTATGAGTCATTTTGAGAAGCCGCTAGATTTATGAAGTAAATTGAACAGCATTCACCGTGAACACTTTATGAAAACAAAAGAATGAAGAAAGGATTAAGGTGTGCTAGCGCAGATTGATTACCCATCTCTTGGTTTCATAGTTTAATCTATTGCACATATGCAAAATATATAGGGATCAATTTAGGAAGAGTATAAATACAAATATCTACAGTGCAAATTAATACAAGGTTTTGCATAGTACATACTTATATTTGCAACCTTCCCAAACTGAGCAAGTTGGTTCATCATGCAGAAAGTGAAGAAATTAATGTTCATCATGAAGCTGAGCAAGTTGCATGAGACAAGTCCTACTGGTCAAGCGGATTCAATTACCAAACACCAAAGTAATGAAAATATCAATAAATAATTCTTCTATATTACTGAAATTAGTTTTCAAAATCAATAATTTTGTAAATTACCTAAACATCAATAAAAATTACTGAAAATTATTTTTTTTTTCTGAAAACTACAGAAAATTTCAGGTAATAATTATAAATTTCAGATAGTAATAATAATATATAATTAATTTCATATAAAAACAATAAATTAATATTTAAATATTGAAAATTCTTAGTAAATATCAATAACTATTAATATTTTCAAATAATTAATTACTGAAAATATCAAAATAAATTGATATTTTTAACTTAGTAATTAACCATTAATTATTGATATGAATAAATTAATTTTCAAAAACGTTTAGATTTATGAATGATTAATTACTGAAAATATCAAAAATTTTCAATAAATTGGACATTTTTAAAATTAACCGATAAAGGGTGGTTTGACCCGACCTAGTAAAGAGGGGATATGTGGACACAACCTGACCAAGAGATGATAACTTAGCTTAACGTAACCAGTCCGCAGCAGATCGAGCTCGGGTACCCAACCACCCCGAGCTAAAGTGACCTCGGGACAAGGCTACCTCAAGACGAGATCGCTTCAGTACCAGATTACAACAAGAACACCTCGATGCCAAGGCACTTTGGCACTCAACCCGGTATGGGACTTAATGACATCAGCTCAGGGACACCGACACGCCACTACGTGATAGTCCCGAAAACCCCTCCAACAGATCCCGAGCCTCATGGGATAACGTCGCGTAACAGCTAGCATTATCTCCCCGACCGATTCGGGCGGAAGTGATGAACCTTATCGGTTGGCAGCGTTATCTTCCAACTAACACGGAAACAAGTCTTATCGTGACGAAGATCCCAGAACTGATCCGCGAAACCCACGAGGACTCGACTATATAAAGGCTCCACCCCCGGAGGTTCAAGGTACGCGTGATTTATATGCTCTCTAGCTCTCTGCATTCTTAAGCTATTTCAGCTCGCTACCAGTTTACTAACTTAAGCATTTGATCAACCTCGTCGGGTTAGCAACCCCGGGTTCTTTGATCCTACTCTTGTAGATCCAACTGTCCACCGTCCGCCTGGAAGCCGGATCACCTCCAGTAGGGAGCAGCTAGATCGCGCAACATCAATTGGCGACGTTTGTGGGAAACAATACAAAAAGCTAAGTTCTCATCCTCCGAAAGGCTAAGCCCTCTTCTTCCAGAAAACTAAGTTCTCACCTTTTAGAAACTAAAAACTCACTTTCTAGTTTCCATTTTTTATGAACTCAAAGACTATGCAAGAAGTTGATGGCCAATAGACTAAGCAGCTCTACCAACTTTATTTCAACTTGGATAAAGCCTCATCAGTCCTCTTCGTGACGTACCCTCTACAAAGATGAGCTCTTCGTGGCTTCCGTAGGAGTAGGCGGCCAACAAACTGCATGGATGCCCTTGTCGGTCGAGCCTTCCAAGGCTCTCGTGCGAGCGGGTGACCTAAAGTCAATAATGTTGCCCCCGTAGGTCGAGCCCCTAGTAGCTTCTTGTAGGAGTGAGTAACTGACGTTACTAACGAGGCTAATGTAGTGCAGCTGTAGCTCTAAGGTGTCAAGCTGATAAAAGACCTTGGAACCACATAAGACCCAGCTGCCTCTTCGGAATGGGCAAAATCAAAGATCAAGGAGAGTGGACTACGAGTCGCTCCCAAAGCCTAAGGGCTAAAGTGTCGAACTAGCAAAGACTTCGGCACCACATAAGACATAGTCGCCTCTTCGGCATGGGCAAAATCAAGGGTAAGGAGAGTGGATTGTGAGTCGCTCCCAGAGCCTAAGGAATTGAATCGACGCTTACAAGCTCATCGAATTAGTCATTTCAGGCCAAAATGAGCAATCTACTCCCTTTGCCGAGTTACTTTCAGCTCGGGAGTGGGGGGGAAATGATGAGGGCAGATTTTGCCCTCCAATGATATTGTGACACATATCACCTCGGAACAACTAGGTGACACCCGGAACCACTTAGGCAACAACTTGCCTTAGCCAAGTTGATGGTGTCCCACCTGGTGGCCTGGCCCAAGTGCAACCTGGCGGCCTGGCACAGGCGCAACCTGGCAACCTGCGAAACGTGCTCGCCGACAAATTCGGCATACATATCGTAACACTCCCACAATCCTTGGAAGTTGGCCCACGTGCCGAACAATCCCGAGGGTGGTCAACGTGCATGGCGGTTGCCTCGCGAAATCTCGGATCACTTAGACGAATTCTCAAAAATCTCGGATGCGGTGCGTGAATCTCACGCCAAACTATGCCTAAATAAAGGCACCAACCCCAATGGCATAGGGGGTCAAGTAAGCATATTCTAGCTATCATACTTTGTGGTTTTTATCTCGCAGTCTACTATGAGAGTACTGACTTAAGCATCAGAGCGACCTCGCCGGGTTAGCCACCCTGGGTCCTCTGACATGATTCCTTGCAGGTCTCTGAAGAACCACGAAACTCAACAATCAATCCAGCTCGACACTCTGGTCAGCTCGGCAACTAACCTGCCTAGTTCGGCCTAGTCAGCTCGGCACCTAACCTGCCTAGCTCAGCCCAGTCAGTTCGACACCTAACCTGCACAGCTCCGCCCAGTTAACTCAGTGCCTAATCTGCCCCCAACTCGGCCTGGTCAACTCGGCATCCCAGTCCTCGTCCAACAAAAGTTCACTTCGGCCTCTGAGTCATCGGCCACTTGGAAGCAAACCAAATGACGAGGTACTTAGCACAAAAAATTGATACATCACCAAAAATTGATCCATCATTAACTTTTACTAATTTAAATTACAAAAAACATGAAAATATTTTATGGAAATCACTAAATTAAAATTTCCTAATAATTACCAAAAACCAAGGTAAATTACCAATAGTTACAGAAATTATTAATAATTATGAATATAATTAAAATTCTCTAATAATTTTCCAATTTAATAATTACCAAAATCTTAATGTCAATTACCAATAATTAATTAATATTAACATTATTAATAATATTATTCTAATTAGTTTTATTACTTTTAACTTAAACTGTTTTCAAAAAAAAGTTTTAACTTAAACATTAATATTTTAATAAATTGATGAAAAATTAAATGCATGTATTTAGAAGGTGGAGAGGAGACAAATAGAGATAAAAATAGATAGAGAAGGGAAAGATATGTTAGAATTAGATGGTTTATTGGGCATGTAAGATCAAGGTTCAAAGTATTGGCCCGTATTGGCCCATATCAACCAATACGTATCATTTTGGGAGCAATCCGATATGCCTCTACAGAGGGTGTATCGAGGTTATAACCGGTTCAGGAGGTGGAGCAGTTTTAGGAGGAAGATTGAGGTGAATGAGAAATAATTTAATAGAAATTGTAGAAGAGGAGATAATTTAGGTGATTAAGAATGTGTGGGAGAATGAGATTTTAGAATATTTTTAATATTTAGATTCTTACAATTTGAAGTGTTGAGATGAAGGATGACATGGCCTAATAAGATAGGCTCCTTAGTGATTTGGCTTAATGTAAGGGACGGGAAGGGGAAAGGAGAATGTTTAATTGGTTGTTTCAAAAATGATATAGAATAAGAAAAAATAAAGAATTCTTTATTTTAATATATATTAAAAATCAAATTACAGTGCATTTACAAATATTTGCTGCTCATTAAGTTCAAATTTGGACTGATCACATTAAAGACGTTAATGATGTAATTATTCTTCGTTGGTTCATGTTTTACAAGGGGATCTTACCGTTATGACTTTAACATTATGTTAAAAGATTACAGTTATGATGTGTCATTTTACCACTAGCTCACATTGTTTGCTTCACGGTGCAGTTCATGCTCCATAGATTTTACATAAAACAATCCCTCTCAAAAATTTAGGGAGAGTGCACAAATATGTATGATTTCATTTTATAAAACAAAAACAACTAGCATATCAAATTATCGATAAAAACAATATTTTTTTTCCTAACATGACATTTGATTTTGTTTTAGAAAACAAAAATACTTGCAAGTGAAACAAACTTGTAATCATTCACTCACCCACTTTTGAAATACAAAACTACTAGCGGAGGGCCCACTTTTGAATCATCGACCCGTTGATTCATTGATCCGGTTTTTGGTAAAAAATCGTTGAATCATTCAACGGTTTATTAATCTGAGCAGTCGAACTATCGATCCATTGACCTGTTTAATGGTTTTTGGTCGTTTTTTTATTTTTTTAATTGGGAACCATACAGACAACCAGTTCCGTTTTATCCTAATATCGGTCCCTCGCCAAAAATCGTTGAATCAGTCAACAACCCATTGACCTGGGTTGTCGAACCATTGACTGTTCAATGGTTTTGTCTTTTTTTTATTTTTGTTGTCTGAATGGGCCATCCGTTCGAACCGAACAGTCGAACTGTTGACTCGAAAGCCGGTGGCCAGAACGGTTCCGTTTTCAAGTTATATGAGTCACACGCTCGAGTAACATAACACGTATGGTACTGCTTAATGGACTTCACACACTCATTTTTTTGCTCGTAATTTTTGTTATCAGAACAGGTTGTCCATTTTTTATATTTTTAATTGGGAACCGTCCAGGCAACCACTTCTGTTTTACCCCAATCCCGGTCTCTGGCCAAAATCCATTGAATTGGTTAACGACCCATTGACCCGAGTGGTTGAACCATCAACCCGTTGACCCATTCAATGGTTTTTGGCTGTTTTTTTTGTTAGAACAGGCCATCCATTCAAACCGAACGATCGAACCGTCAAACCCAAAAATCGGTGGCCAGAACAGTTACATTTTCGGGTCGTATGAGTCACACACTCAAATGACATAACATCATGGTTTTTAAAACTGAACCAGTCAGGGGTCCCGTTACCAAGTTGAACAGTCCAACCATTCAAACCAAGTTGAACGGTCGGCCCGTTCTAACAAAAATATAAAAAATAAAAAAGGTCAAAACCGTTCAAATGGTTCTATATCTAGTTATCAACAATATTTATGATAACTATTACATATTTATATAATTAGATAATTAGATATATATAACAATATTTATATAATTTTAAAACTGACCTGAAGACCGAACTGATCAAGGGTTCAGTTATCGAGTCGAATAGTCCAATCATTCGAACCAAACGACCAATCCGTTCTGACAAAAAATAAAAAGAAAACTATCAAAACCGTTCAAACAATTCGATATCTAATTATTAACAATATTTATAATAACTATTATATATTTATATAATTAGATAATTATATATCAATATTATCTTATATATATTTATTAATAGGAAATTAGTTGCACTGACGTGGGAATCTATTCGTACGAGTAGATTTCATTTTCTGCACGGAGAGAGCACCCTATATATATATATATATATATATATATATATATATATATATAAATAAAAGAATCATTCTAACCATTTACCTTTTTGATGAATTTGCAAATGAAACATATTTGATGCTATGTTTGTTTCAAAATTTGAGCTCAAATCTGCTGCTAACATGATAACACAAATTTTCACTACCATCCAATGAAACATCGATATGTGCTCCCTTTGTTTCAAAATTAAAACATGGGTGACCTACCTTTTCATTGAATTGTTAGGGCCTGTTCGTTTCCAATGAGGCCTAACATCTCAAAGTACTGTAATTATTGGTTTAAGAGGGCGTATTGAAGTTGGAGAACATTTCTTAGTTCTAGTATCTGAATGTAAACGATATTATTCTGAAACCAAAATGCTGACTTTTTGGAATAGCAATTGACCGTTTTAACCCTGGATATGAAAAAGATTCTTTAATTATTTAATAAAATAATTAAAAATTAATTAATGAATATAAAATGATCAAAAAATAAATAAATTGATAAAACTTATAAATAATTAAATAATGTTTTTAATAAATATATAACTGGAAGTTGTTAATAAATAATTAAAAAAATAATAGTTAAAGTGATCAACTATTGAATAATGATTATTAATTATTAATTATTAAAAATTATTTAATTATACTACATTATTTATAATATAAATTATTAATATTTATTAAATTTAAATAATTCATTTTAAATAATAATAAATTTTCTAATTACTTAATTTCAATAAAATTATTTTATTTTATATTTTATGTTTAATCAAATAATAATTTTAATTATTAAAATTAAATAATTAGAATTTGGAGGAATTCATATATAGAAATTAAAATTCAATAATCAATAATATAATAATTAAGGGGTTTTATAGATTCCTCAACCTCATAAATTTTATATCTTTGTATAGTTAGGACAAGGGGGGAATCTATCACAAAATAATGGGGTACTGTGGCATAGTTCTGGGGTTGGGACAATACATTCAGGAAACCAATAAAAATTTGTAAGGGAGAGGAAACCATAAATTTTGCTAATAATTATTAACAATATATTACATGTTCAGGCCAAGTCCTGGGCCAGACATCTGGGCTGGCCGTATCCCGTATGAATTAAAACTAAAATTTTAATATAGCTTTATATTCATAGGTATAGATAAACATATTTAAAATGTCATGTATAGATTAAGATATAATACCATAGATACATGCCATATATATTTGGTAAAATATCATAAATACCATATATGCATGTATACATGCCACTATAACATATACACATGCATACCTTATATACATATGTGCTGTATATATACATGCAATACATACTATATTTATATTTAGTAAAATATTATATAAGATACTATATTATTACCAAAAAAATGGAAGATACTATGCATATATAAAAGATACAATACTATTATATATGCAGTAATTTACAAACCGGGTCAAGTCTGACTCACATTATGTGCAAGCTTGATGTGGGTCCGAGCCAGGCCAGGCTTGATAGAAATACGGTTGTCCAATAGGAATGGAAATAGGGCGGGGCAGGATCGGGTTTTGAACTCAAATACTCTGTTCATCCCCACCCCAAACTCCAATAGAGTTAAAAATCCCAACCCCATTCTCGTCCTTGGAGAATAGAGATCCCCAAAACCTGCCTCAACCGGAGCAGAGAGGGGCAGAGCCCCACGGGGACAGATCAAATTGCCATCTCTATTGGCCAATCCCGAAAATTTAAAGGCCAAAGAAGGTGAGCCAGGCCAGCCGGATCATAAATGATCATCCCTACTCTTGGTTTCAGCTTTCACAATTCGACCGCATGGTCCAATATGAATCTTATCTTAGGAAACTGGCCCCTACCACTTTCTAACAAGGGAGAAACGGTAAGCCCACTTGAGGCTATTCTATTAAGCAGGTTAACCGCGGAAGCCTTCACCATTTTATGTGCTTTTTTCAGTTCAACCTCAATATGTACCCTATGACTTGTTCACTAATGTATTTGGCATACCGATCTATGTGCTTTTTGGTTGAAATTTTACTTGAATTTTGGCCATTTATTTTGATAGGAAACTGAAATATAAATATATTACAAAATTAAAATTTATCAAACAAAAATAAAAAATTTACAATAAGGGAATAATTTCAGGAAAAAATCTACTTGATATACACCATGAATGTTTTGTTTTATTTGTTTTTATAATTATTATTGGGTTGTTCACTAACGTGTATTTTTGTGTTTTCTAAAATAAAAACAACCGATCCATTAGCAAAAGTATACTATTTTTGTTGATGTGACAGTTATTTTTGTTCATAAAACAGACCATACATGTGGATGAACACCTCTTGAAACATGTTATTGAATTATGTTTTTGTTTTGAGAAGTAAAAACAAATCAGGTTTTTTCTCAAAATCAGTCTATTTTTAAAACCTTCAAAATAATAGTTTTACCCAAACATCAAGGCATCAGTACTGGTTTTTGCTATTCTGAACCAATTAAGATGTAAACTGATTATATAGAGCCTGTTTGGGAGAGCTTAAGTTTTTATTGAATTGCATAGATTGATTCATATTAAAAAAAAAAAAAAAAGCTAATTAACTAGTTTCATTGGAAAGTTGATTTTATAACTCATATAATTTTAATTTCAACTTTGTTACATTTTGGGCCCATTTTTTTTCTGAGAATAGGAAAGTTGGTCAATGGAATTTTGATTACTATTGACTAAAATACTCATATTATTTTTTTAGATTTATATGGGGCTCATGAAAATTTTATTTTTCTTAGGAATAAGTGATACCCCTATCACAGGTGGGTAAACAATTAACTTTCCCACCTAGGGGAAAGTTGCAAACATTTTGGGAATTGCTACAATTAACTTGGCAGAAGCCTAGACTGCTTGAGAGGCCCACAATTCGGCCTTAAGGATGCGCTTGGAATCAGTGTAAAACCTCATCGGTGTGGCAATGATGTTTTACACTAAGTAAAATTGACATTGATTATCAATGTAATATCCATTATCGATGTAAATATTATATCGATAATTGATATAAAACCTTACATTTGATAGGTTTTACATCTACATTAATTAATTATCGACATAAAACTCTACTCCATCCAAATGTATGTAAAACTGAACTAAAGTAAAGTTTTAGGTCAATCATGATTACACTCTTCTTGCAAAACAAAATCAAACTGGTGTAAACTTTTACACCTTTCTTAATTTACACTGACTCAAACACAACCTAAATTTTGGTTGTTGCTCGATCATTGTGGGATTTCAAACTTGGCTATCCTTTGCTTAGAAGAGGTGATTGACCCTCCATGGAGACGGAAGATCATCATCAGCGACTGTCTGTTTGTAGAGGTTGTGTGAGGAAGAAGTCGTGATGTGCAAAAGTTCGGGGATATTCTTCCTACCGTTGGTTTTTCCAATTGACTAGCCATAAATTTTTCAGATATCATATCTTTTCCATATCATATCATAGTTGAACCCGTGCTTAGCCCTTTTGGTTGAAAAAAAATCCGATGGCGACGGGCATCTCATAATCGTAGGCCCACCAAATGGCCCAAGCCCAGCTTTCCGGCCCATACGGCTATACTCCTACTCTTCGGTCTTAATAAGTCATAACCACTACCCCTCTTTCTCTCTTACTCTCAGTCACATTTCTTCTCTCTCAGACTCTCTCGAGTCGGAGATGTCTGAAGCTTCCTCACATCCAGAGGGTCCGACCCCTACCAACCAAACCTTGCAGCCATGGCTGGACGACCTCGCCGACGATCTGCAAAGCATGAGCTTCAACTCCACCACTACTGCGACAGACATCAGGCGCAGCACCAGCTCCGGCTCCGAGACTACCTGGACCGCGTCTAGCTTTGGCTCCATCTCCACCAAACCCCACGCCTCCTCCGGCGACCCCTGCTGGGACGGGATTCGGCGCGTCAGATCGGAATCGCCTAATGGCGGACTCGGACTCTGCGACTTGAGATTCGTCCAGAAACTTGGCAGCGGCGATATCGGCAGCGTCTACCTCGCAGAGCTAAAAGGCGCTCCGGGGTGCACGTTTGCTGCCAAGGTGATGGATAAGAAGGAACTCTCGAGTCGGAACAAAGAAGGGAGGGCGAGGACCGAGAAGGAAATATTGGAAATGCTGGATCATCCCTTCCTCCCCACGCTGTACGCGAGCCTGGACTCTGCTAGGTGGTCCTGTCTGCTGACTGAGTTCTGTCCCGGCGGTGACCTCCACGTGCTCCGGCAACGCCAGCAGGGGAAACGATTCGACGAGCCAGCCGTCAGGTGCGTACGTTAGCAAACAATTTTCCTGCCAGTTTTGTTTGCATAGTTCTCGCTGTGGGTGTCATCATGCACACCGTCTTTTCACCTTGCGATGCGATGGTGGACGGAGTGTGGGGTCCACTGCCTGGCCTCATGCATGGTCCTGTCGGTGGTGGGCCAGTGTCCGGTCACTCTCCTGCCGGTCGTTGAATTTATGCATACAAAATTTTGGCTGCGTCCTGATTACACCGGAACATTTTCATTTGGTTTTCTGGACACCTGGGAGAATTTGAACTTCTAAAGAATTAGGACGTTCCATTCGACGACAATCTGTCACTACTACACCTCTCTTTGGTAACTCTAGAACCTCCTTTCTAGAAAATATTACTGTTATGCCACCTCCATATACAAACGATTCCGACGATGGGACTACTCCAGGAATCATCATGATCTCTACGGTTTGGATTATTCAGATCGTCCCTTCTGACTTTGGATCTTCGTGAATCCTCTGACACGAATCCGACGGTCAGAAAAGGCATAGCCCCACGTGCGTTAGCTCCCAACCAATGATGATAGAGATTTTGGATAGTATCGTCCAAATGCTTCTGGGTCCCCGGGATCTATGGTGTCATTTGGGCGGAGTTACTATATTGGGTACCACTAACAGGGACATTTTAGTACTTTCATTTGTGGTATCGTTACCTTCCTAGAAATTTCTATTCCATCGAAATCCGGGAAGACTCCTTGTTCCGGTTTTCCGTTTATATTGGCGGGATTCTGGGGATTTTTAATTCATTCCATTTCCCTTTTGCTCTTTTCTCGTTTTCTTTTGTCTTTTCAAGAGTACTTACGTATCGGAATTCGGAATTCGCAATTATTTCCCCCTCAGTGGCATTTCCGCAATTGTTTAGAAAACAAGGCCCTGACTTGTCCCTGCAACCGAAGACGTTATTCAAATCCTCTCGGACGTCGCGCTGTAAGTGCGCATTACCTGATCAAATGGACCCTATGAAATAAGTTTGCAGTTCAGATGCTGGGATCGTAGTTCCATCATCATGAGGCCTCCCGCTTCGCTGGCCATCCGATCGGAACCCATACGGGCCCACATATGTTCCCATTCAATTATTTTCACTACTGCGTTCTATAATTAAATGCTTGAATTATTGATCTGGAATCCTTTGTCCACGTTGTTTCCAGGTTCTACGCATCCGAGGTGGTAGCTGCTCTGGAGTACGTTCACATGATGGGCATCGTCTACAGGGATTTAAAACCCGAGAATGTTCTCGTGAGATCTGACGGTCATATCATGCTAACGGATTTTGACCTCTCATTGAAATGCGATAGTTCGACACCAACGGCTCAAATCATCTCCGACAAGAATCCACCGGCCCCGACCATGTCCAGTGACTACCCGGTTGACCCACATCCATTCGCCGCTGCCTCATGCATCCTGCCTAGCTGCATCGTCCCGGCAGTCTCATGCTTCCACCCGAAACGCAAGCGCAAGAAGAAACCCAGCCGGCGACGCGGTCCGGAAGTAGTGGCCGAACCGGTCGACGTGAGATCGATGTCATTTGTCGGCACCCATGAGTACTTGGCACCCGAGATCGTATCGGGCGAAGGCCATGGAAGTGCGGTGGATTGGTGGACGTTGGGTATATTCATATTCGAATTGCTATACGGGGTGACCCCCTTCAAAGGCATGGACAATGAGCTGACCCTGGCCAACATCGTAGCTCGGGCGCTGGAATTCCCCAAAGAACCAGCGATTCCGGCACCGGCGAAGGACTTGATCACACAACTGTTGGTCAAGGATCCGGCCCGGCGATTGGGGTCAACGATGGGCGCCACGGCGATCAAGCGCCACCAATTCTTCCAAGGTGTGAATTGGGCACTGTTGAGGTGCACCCCACCTCCCCACATTCCGCCTCCGTTTACCAGCCGGGATGTGTCGGACGATAGCTGCCCCGAGACCCCGGTCGAGTACTACTAACGAGAAAGAGGAGGAGCTGAACCGGAATATTTTGCAAGCCCTTGTGGATTGGAGAAACTTGAACTATCGTGGACACCGCATCGAGTGAAGTGGGCCCCGGCACGCTTTGGGCTATATGCGCATAGTAAAGTGGGCCCCGGCACGCTTTGCGCTATATGCTCATAGTAAAGTGGGCCCCAGTAATTGTGGTCTCCACTCTCCACTCCATTTTTCTACGGTCATTGGGCTAGATGGGCTTTTGGGCTCAGTGGGTCTAGTTGACATTTTACGATTTTGTAAGGTGAGCCGGTTCCGGCTGCCGGGCACCGGCGGACATATATGTACATGTAAAATTTGATACTGAGCTGGCGCATGTGGGGACAGGGCGGAAGATGTTGAACAATCCTGAAGCAAGGAGGAGCAAAGAAACATGGGTTGAAGGACATACAATTTTTGTGTTCATTTGTCAGAGAGCGTGCCCCACCCACGTGTGATGTCAAGTGTGTGAGTAAGGGTTAATGTGGGGAGGTGCCATTAGAAGTAATCTTAATACTTTGTATTCTTTATTTACATATATAAATATATATAGTCACATGGAGGCTCCAATTCTTGGATTTTTGGATCCATGGATACAAATATTTGGTAAATTGGTAGAGAAGACTGACCACTGATCACTGATGCTACCATTATTGTTTTTTTTTTTTTTTTGGTGTTTTTTTTAATAATACAGAACATGTGGTGGAGTTGGGTTAGTTTGTCAGTGATGGATTATCAACTATTTAATTTAATAAGTATGTCATCTGTCTTTGAGATCCTCCATGTTATTGGTCGGTACCAAGTCATCGCTTTCACTCAGTGAATAGATCCATGAAATATAGAGTTTTTACTTTTTAACTGCTTAAGAACTTGACCTCAACCCCTACATGTTAAATCTACATCCATCTATCGAATGCTAATTACTAATATCTTGATGATTTAAATTGAGAGAAGGTGAGAAATAGAAGCTGTAGATAGAACATATTCAACAGATATGGAGAACCCTAATAATGAAATTAGGGATGCAATTTAACCGAGCTGATATAATTTCGGCCTGTCTTGGTTTGGTTTGATTAAAATGTTCCTATATTTGAGTCCGAGTTCAATTCATGTTTCGCTTGAGTTTGTGAGTTTTCAAATCAAATTTTTTATTAATCAAACTTAAATTTAAATAACTAATCAAACTTACTTTGAGATTGGAACTGGAACAAAATTAAACTTGAATCAAGCCTGAACTGTTTGATTAAAATTCAATTCGATTGCACCTCTAGATGAAAGTGTGAAACTACTTCAACAGGATGGAATAACATAGCAAGATACTTGGTCGCAGTTGAGATGGTGAGTCAATGTGGTCCCCATCTTGGGAGTTTGGACCCCTTTTCTGCTTCCAAATTTCGGCCAATTTGGGAAATTCATCACCACTTCAGAGCCATAAGACAGCTCTTTAGTCTTCACAGTCCCATTTTCACATGGAAAGTGTCCAAATATGGTTGGGCATTCAATTGAATATGAGGCAGCTGTCCCATGAAAAATTCGAAATGTCCCTAATCAAATGGTGTTTTTGGTAAGCCAGCTAAGAGAGAGAGAGAGAGAGAGAGAGAGAGAGATTAGGGGTGGGGGAGCTGGTATCTTCTAGGAATGGATCAAGGCATTCACCTTGCCTTAAGTCAAACTCGACATCTGCTGCATTGGGAGTAGATGTCTCAAGTCTCAACTACATCCAGGGAGGGTCTCTCTCAGTGAACAGTGACTTGTTCTCAGGCCAAGGCCTAGTCCAGTTGGTACAACTGGGTTTGGGTCTAACTTATATGGCATGATTCAGCTCATTTGATCTGGTCTAATATATAATATCTTGCATTTAGGTCGTAGAGATAATTACCACTAATTAATATGACTTCAGCCTACTTAAACAAAGTTCGTCAGTCTTCCTTGTTACTTTTTAAGGCCCAAGTCAGAATTCATTAAATAAATGCTCAGATTACATCCCATAACAAGAAAAAATGAAAAAAAATAGATATAAAATTATAAATCACACTAATCTTGCATAAAAGAAGAAAGTAACAATGAGCACCGGGAGAAAATAGCTCGAGCAATTTCTGCAAATGGCACAAAAGTCATAAGAATGCCAGGATAGGGGATAATCTACCTGATACCAATTGAGAGGTGGCTCATTGGTATGTTAGTTGGTTCATTCCAGTATTGATGCAGAATCAATTCTCATAACTATCAATTTAGGAAAAAGGAGGGATTATTTGTGATGGATAATCTGTCTTTCCTGCCTTCTCCTTCGGGTCGGTCGTAGGAAAGAGTGAGTTATATAAATTGTTCTGTCCTTCCTTTTGTCGGTCTGTTGGGAAAGCAAGGATAGAGAGCTGTCCTCCCTGTTTGTCGGCCAGTAGGGATAGCTGCCTTTCTTTCCTGCCCTCCTGTGAGTCGGTCGTCGGAAGGAGTCAGTCTTTTCTGCCGCCTGGCGGTCAGGGATAAGAGTAAGGAGAACGACATGGGTGGCATCAAATACCAAAAAAAAAAAAAAAACAGAGACATCAAAAAACGATTTTGAAGAATGGTACAAATTGCAATAGCAAACCCCAAATTATGGCAGAACCATGCATAGTTTCAGAGCTTATGTGGCTTCAAGTGAGGCCCAAACCTCTACCTACTAACCTCCTATATCGTTGTAATCTAATTAAAACTATAAAAGGAAGAAGTTTTCAAGTCTAATCACATGGAACATAATAATTTTATAGAAATGAATTAGAAGTTGGTTGAGAGTTGAGAGAAATGGACAAATGAAATGATTCATTTGTATTGAATTGGAGATTTATGAAGAGTTGGTAAGATGTGATTCGAAAATAATACCATCAACCATTTGATTACTTAAATGATTATGCATTTCTTATATCCATCTGCTCTTCATCAGCTTTTCTATTATGCATACATAATTTTGTTTTTGAGTTTATCATGGGTCCCAAGGGTGAAGGATCTACAGTACTAGGCCTGTGACTCGCTTTATATGCATCATGCTTACAAGTTTGGGACCCACTATCACTAATTGGTCCCACCTAAGAGATTAAGCAGGTCTAAGGGGGATGAATTAATGATCAATATTATGTATACTTTGTTGTTTTCATTTGGACAGAGAGAGAGTGTCATTCTAGAATAAAGTTGCCCTCATAATTGCCAAGAGGTCCCCTCTCTTCATTATCCAACTGTTCATCTCACTATCAAATAGGTTTTACCTATAAGGTTGCCTATCTGAAAATGAAAAACCCAGAAAAATCAGAACTTATGGGCCATTTGATTCATGAACACTGGCACTGAATGAAGCCTAACTTCTATATAAAACTAGAATTATTTGATTGTGCCAATACTGTTTTGATGCCAGACCTACATAAGGGTAGGTCGCGGTGCAATAAAAGAGGGGGCAATAAACAATAATGCTCAATTTGTTTAGTGTGAATTTCATTTGAATCGGTGTAAATGCACAAGAGTGCAAATAGGCTAAGTGTAAATTTCATTGAGGTTAGGGGTGCAATTCGGACTAATTGGGCCAGGTTTTAGCTCAATCCAAGCCCAACCCTAAAATTTGGGCCTAAAGCCTGAACCTGGCCCCAGCCCAAGGTCAAGTCTAAACTATTCAACTTGAGTCCAGCCTCACTAAAATTTCATACACTTGAGTTTGCCCGGGCCCAGGCTCTGATTAGTCTATCAGCCCATATGAAAATTTGATATACACTTATATGTATATGCATGCATTTATGCATATCTGTATGCTTTATTAAAAAAGTTATGAATATATAAATATGTATGTATGTATGTATGTATGGCTCAGTTTTGAAGGAATACAAATATAAATATATAGAATGCAAAATCTTGTATTTTATATTATTTTGTATGTATATATAGTGTACAGATTTGTATTTGTACTCTATCCAAACCAAGCCTATATGAATACAGTTGGGCTGGGTTTAGGTTACCTAAAGAATAGGCTCAGGCCGATCCTGAAAATTTAGAAAAGCCCTAGATTTTGGTCTCAGGCCCTAGGTAAAATTTTGAGCTGGATCAGTTTGACAGCCCAAATTGCACTCTTATAATTGAAGTTGGAGGAAAGCGGTGCAAATTTACACTCAGTCAGTGCAAATAAAACAAAAATAGAAATTTTATATGGTGTAAAATACAAAATCCTCCCCTGAGTTTTCTAGCAATCATAAAAACCTCCCTTATGCTTATACTTTAGGAAAAACCTCCCCTTTACTTTTTAGAAAATATGCAACTTCCTCCCTTCGTAGACAGAAAAGCCAATCTAATGCATTTATTTTTTTAAATACCTATTTTGCCCACCCTCCAAAACACTGTTCATTTTCTTCCTAAGTAAGAACTAGAGGCCTTCGGCCTTCCATCGCATACCCATGGCCATGGCTTCTCCTAAACAGAATCAATTCCCAAGAGCTTGAGACATGGTTTATCAATCTATCGCCCCCATTCCCTCTCTCCCTTTTCAAACATAGTCTGCAGGAAAAACAAAAGTTTGCAAACTGGGGTTGCTTTATAGGAAAAATGAAAGGTTGCAATTGGGCTGCAACTCATTACAGTATTCAAATGGCCAAATGGGTACTCAAGCCTAAAATAGCTAATAGTTTTGCTATATTTTTCAAGGGTCAATGATGAATACCTTCTAAGTGTAATTTCTAACCGCTTCATGATTCAGTAAATGGCATGAAGCTTAATTTGACTGATGGGTTTACTTCGAATAATTCAGTTTTAAGAAGAAAGAAAATAGAAATTTCCAATTAAAAGTTGAAAGGGGATTCATCTCATGGAATTAAACAAAATCCATGGATGCCACAAGTGCTATTGGGACTCAATTAGACATCTCTCATCACTACTCCAGCTTACATAAGGTGTGCCATCATCTTCCACCAATTCATGTTTTGTCTCCGAAATCACCCCTTTTCATGGGCATTCAACTTTTACTTGCTTGACAGGTATAAGCTAAATACCTTGAGACACACTCAAGACAAACTTGTTAGCTATCGTAGATGTAGTCTTCCACCAATTATTCGTTATGCAAGTCTAATCTTATCCGATACTCAACTTTGGAATTATTGGCGCAAGACAAAGAGGTCGAAATGCAAGCTGTGTTAGTTAAAGACCTCGAAACACACTCAAGCTGGTCTCATTGTAGTGACTGGTGAGGCCGAGATACCACCATGTTTTTCATTTTCCTTGTGTGATGGTGGGTGTTTGTGAAATTGCAGACGAAGAAAGAACTGACAAAGAATCTATCGAGTGGAGATGGTGCACGAGATTAGGAAGGCAAAAGAGGCAAAAGCCGAGATGTAGCCAAGGCCAGATAGAAGGCCGAGGTGGAGAGAGAGAGAGATGACGACTCTGATTTTCCATTATGGGGAAGAAAATGAATAGTGTTTTGGAGGAAAGTTTAATAAATCTACATCTAAATAGATATGCATAAGGGCAAAATAGGCATTTTAAAAAATCAAACACATTATTTCGGCTTTTTATCTAGAAAGGGAGGTAGTTGCATATTTTCTTAAAAGTACAGAGAAGCTTTTTGCTAAAGTATAAACATAGAGGAGGACTTTATGATTATCAAAAAACTTAGGGGAGGTTTTTGTATTTTACCCTTTTATAAGAGGTAAGAATACTCATATACACCCAAACCAATAGTATGCACAAGGTCAGTGGAAACCTGTGCATACTATTGTCACAAACAAACATATCCAAAGCTAAACCAAACCCAAAATTTGTATTCTGGCTCAGATTTGTATCGGAAATTTTAAAATAATCTCTTCAGACGAACCATGTAGAACCAAAGCGTACCATGCTTATTGAAGCCTAAATCATAGCTAGTTGCTTTCATAATCTATGTTCTTAGAAAAGGATTCATTTAACATATCTAGTTATCAACTCAATTAATGAATCAATTAGTTCAGTAAGAGATAATTATTAGATTAGAATCATTGGTGGGTCCTCTCAATAGTCAATACATGGATCAATGAACCAACGACATAAATAGGCTACCTCATCAGTTGAGGCTGGCATCCTTCAATGATTTTTTCCTAATAAGACCAGGGTACTAGGTAATAGTTCAGATCTTTTGAGATTCTTTATGTCAATATGTTTCTTTCATGATTAACCATACAAAATTTATTTTAATGTTCGATTTAGAAATTATGAAATCCAAGCTGTAAATGCCTAATAAGAACAGAAGGGTGCCTGGACAACTTCCCACCTCTCTGCCTCTCTCATCGGTGTCAATAGACCGGTTTTGGACTGGATCCATCCAGTCCAAAATTAATTTGGACAGATTGGACGAATCAAAAAGACATAGTGGATCATTAGATTGGACTGGATTTGGTCCGTTCATAATAAATTTATGTTGGATTTATCCGGTCATTGATATAAGATAAAAATATAGGTGTTAATGGACCGAATTTGGGTTGAAATCAATCTAAATTAAAATGAATTTGAACAAATTAGACGGTCTGAACATTGAATTGGACCGGTCCAAAATGGTCCAAATTATTCATTGGATTGGACCTGATCTATTTGTAATGGACACACACTGGACTGGATTGGATTGGACCAAATCCAGTCCAATCGACACCCCTACTCTCATCTATGATATGGCCTTTCTAGAACATCCATGAAACAGGGCGCACACTGGATGTGCTATGTTTTCACCGACAAGTAGGCCTGTAAACGGTATTCGAAAATCCAAATTCGAATCCGATATTCAACATAATCGAATTGAATTCAGATAATTCAAATCGGATATTCGGTCAAATTCGAATATTAATTTCTTACTGATTAAATTATCGAATCAAATTCGGATATGCATTGATCCAATCCGATAAATATTCGAACCGATATATATACATACATACATGCATACATACATACATATATATTTGTACATTAATGTAATAAATAAAATCTCTTAGGGTAAATGAGAAAATCTGTTCCTCAAACCCCCAGTCAGTCGGCCCTAAACCCCAAATCACTCGACATTTTCTTCTCAGCCCAAGTTTTCTTCTCTCTTCCATCTCCTTGCAAACCCTAACCCTAATCCTCCCTTCGTTGCCGCTGCCACTATCGTCGTCGCCCGAGCAACCACACTAGCCACACCAACAACTCGACGCCGCTTAAGCAACCACCATCACCTATCTTTTCTATCTTCTCCTATTCTCTTCTTTTTCAAGTTTCAAATCTCTATTCATTATCTTAGCCGCTCGAGCAACCACCATCACCAACAAACAAGAGGCAGCAGGCAACATCAGTAACAGCGGTCGAGTGACAGTAGTCTTGATGGCAACCACCATCACCGACGACAACCATTATCTTCTCTATCTCTCCTTCGCCACATTGCCACCGTCAGTTATGGTAGTCTCGATGGCAACCACCATCGTCGGTGAAAACCATCATCTTCTCTATCTCTCCTTCTCCGTCGCCGCATTACCATCACCCTCACCGTCCACCACTACAATTGGTCGAATTCGAATCGAATCAAATATTAGATTTGATAATTGAAACCGAATTCGAACTCAAAGATTTGATATCCGTCGGATATCGAATCGAATTCAAATATTAGAGTTCATAATCGGTTTCGAATTCAAATCTAGCCTGATTTGATTCAAATTCAATCCGTTTATAGGCCTACCCACAAGTTGATGCCCCAACTTACAGTGGACCTTCTCGTCAATGATGTTGCTACTGTACATATTTCTATTTGTAAAGTTCAGTTTGGAGGGAGTAGAAATACAATTCCAAACTGAGCTTAAGGCTCTCTTTGTGAACAATGTAAGTGCAAATACATGTGATAAAGGATGCATATTTGTTTCTGCACTGCTTCTGAATTGAGCCAGTCAAGAGTGAGTTTTAAGCGGGAACACTAGCTTGTGAAGAAATGGACTCTGTCCAGACTAGGCCCAGGCCATGACAAGAGTTCAGATTGGCTCCTCACAGCACATTGTAGCTGTGCTGCCCCTGCATTGGGAACATCTTCCTATGAATGACAACATATAAGTACAAAAGATGTTCGCATTGTGTGGCTGCAATGTGCTGTGAAATTGGTATGGGAGCCAATCTGAACTCCTATGCTATATGGCTGCTAGCAAAAAAATATGTTAACACAATGACAGCACAACATCTAGTGGCACATTAGGAAGATCTCCCCATAAATGTAACATATAAGTGCAGTGCATGTTAGGTCACTTTTTATCAGCAGCAGAACTGTACTTCCTAAACAAAGGATTTGTCGTGCGAAGTTGGAGGGATTATTGAAACAGGTGGAGAAAGGATTATTGGACATCTTTTGCGTTGAATTTGAATTGTTGAGCCAATTAGAGGAAAATAGAGTATCCATATGGGTAATTTCACTTTCTTATCTATCTATACCATATAAAGTGGACACTTGCCTTCGTTTTGGTGCATATAATAAAAGTAAACTTTGATTATATAATGTTAACTTGTATCTTTAATCTTTTAGGCTCAATTTGGAAGGAATACAAATCCATACAAAATAATACAAAATATAAGGTTTTGCACTCTATATATTTGTATTTGTACTCCTTCCAAATAGAACCATATGCTCAATTTGAAAAAAGTACAAATATAAATTTGTAGAATGCAAAACCTTGCATTTTGTATGTTTTCGCATTGTACATATTTGTATTTATACTCTTTTCAAACTGAATCATGCACAAAAACACAGCACATACCCTTACATAGTACTGTATAAGCAAATATTTGTCTTGATTTTAGTGTAGGTTATAAAAATTAAATTTGATTATATAATCTTAACATATATCTTTACTCTTCACTTACATAGATGTGCATAACACATGCCCTGTAGTTTGGATAATTTTGTGTATTCCACTCACTTGGAGGGATAGTCATATTCATATAATTCATCTATTGGACAGTTGCTTGGAGGGATCATATTAATCCATTGAACAGGGAGCTCTCTAGATTAGCTGTGTTTTCTTTGATCTTCCCACCTCGAAACTCACCTCAGCCTTGTCCCAGCTACATGTGGTCAGTTACACGAATCACACTTTGCCATTCTACTATATTCAGTGCCAATATCCATTGTTAAATTATGGGCCCTTGAATCATCACAAGCTAAACATACAATTGTGGTCCATTTCTCATCATTATAGCTTAGTTTGGGAAAAGTGTAGATAAAAAGTTTGGGTTCTCTTCGTTATCTGGAGCAGGCGCCTAGAATTGGAACCAGAATGGCATTTGGTTGATCAAAATGGGCCATTCCGATTCCCACTATAGGCGGAATGGGATTCCCGGAATGGCCACCCCCCAAGGAATGCAATTCCCATTTCAGCTTATATATATATATAAAAGATCAGACCAGACCCCGGCTACTCATTCTTCCATTTTCTTTCCTTTCTTCTTCCTTTTCTTCCTCTTCTTCATGCCTGATGGAGCGCAATCCAGTCAGTCTTAGCTGTCAACAATTTCGCCTTTGACTGGAGCGACGGGGAGCCTGAAAATGGAGAAGATGAGGGAACTCCGGGGGGAACCCGGTGGGATAGCTCCGAAGTTCAAGCTAGTATTCTCTCAAAGGCAAAGTAAAGACCAGATGGCGCAAAGTTCACATACCTTGTTGCTGGGGGTAGGGGGCCTTTTATAACCACTTCGCGCACTCACTCCGAAGCCCCTGTCAAGTCAGGTATGATTCCCCTTGCTTCTGTCAGTTCGGGTGTTGTCCTTTCTGCTGGACAGAACCGCCACTGCTCTTTGTCGAAGCCGCCTCTGTAACTAGAGATGGCGGTGTCAGGAGGCGGTGGCAGGTAACCGTTTGGAGCACAGCCGTCAAGCATCAGATCCCAAGTCAGTCAGGTGCGCCGCCCTTGGGTACGGACTTCCTCGGTGTCAGGCATGGTACGATTTGCTTGTTTTGGCGTCCTAGGGGCGATGTGGTGGAGCGGTGAGCGAGGCGAAGTCTTGAGTTCGGAGGTGTCCTGTATTGCTAAGGTAGGCCAGCTCGGCGTGGTGTGTCCCGAGTTGCTACAAGGCAGGCGAGTTCGGCGAGGTGTGTCCCGAACTATTACATGTAGGCCAGTTCGGCGAGGTGTGTCTCGAACTGTTACATGGAGGCTAGCTCGGGTGCTGTGGCTTGGGGCCGAAGGGAGAGTTTGGGCTCCTAATAGGGAGTTCGGTCCGCTGGTTTCTCCCCTTGGTGCTCATGCCTTAGGCGTGCTTTTGTGTCGAGCTGTTGCCTTTGCCATGTGTTGCGTAACTGTGAGGTCGGGCCAAATCTTCCTTCATCAATTCCCCCCCACTCCTCGCGCCAAGGGTCTTGCCCTGACGCGGGGAGTTTGCGAGGTGGTAGGTGGATTTGTCCCGTTCTTCGAATCTTGACAGCGCAAGGTGCTTTGCTAGGGTTCTTCAGTTTTCTACAGCATCCAAAAAAGGTGGGAGACGTGCCTACTGCTTATAAATGTTGACAGACGTGGCAGTGTGCGTTTATTTTAAATTTCAAAAAATCGGGTCGCTGGGACGTGACAGCGGGTCTTTTAATTTTGAAAAAAACATGCCACTGCCATTTTGAAGAGATGTGCGCTGGCAGCTGTCAATCGTAGAGAGACGTGTGCAGCGCGTTGTCAGTTTCAAAAAAACATGTGTCGTCGCGTCATCGGAGAGACGTGCGCTAATCACGTCTCGATCTCAGGGGGCGTGCAGCGAATGCAGGCCATCGGATTGGTTTTGATCTACACTGTTGGTCCTTGGTTTCAGCTCGCAACCAGGCCTTTCAGTTTGCGTCTAGGCTTGTTACTTCGCCTTCAAGGTTTTTGGCTTGTTCCAGTCTCCGGAGCCTTCAAAACATTCTTCCGATGAGTACCTTCCTGAATCCACCTCTTTTCCTCGATGTCTAGCTTTGATAGCTCAGACAATTCTTCAAGTAGGACTGATGTAGGTTCTACAAACAGAGCCGTATCCCCCGACTGTCTTAGTGATCCTGAGGTGGAACTTGAGGATGACCTCGAACCCGTAGGCCGAGCCGCTTCGGGCAGTTTGGCATCTACCTCTCATCGAGGTCGGATGCTAGACTAGTTTAGTCCTTCGACCATGACGCCCGAGGGAATCCAATCTATACTTATGTCTTACAATCTGCCTAGGGGGTATACCTATTTCATTCCTTCGGGTAGCTTTCCTTGGGAACATGGTCCTGATGAGATCGTGATTTTTCGAGAGCAGCTCGCTGCGGGGCTGCGACTGCCTTTCTACCCCCTTCTCATCGAGGTCATAAACCACTTCGGCGTTACCATTTGCCAGCTTCATCCGAACTCTATTCGGAACCTGGTGGGGACAGTCTCCCTTTTTTGCGAACAGAACTTCCCTTTAGACTTGGAGATATTATCCTCTATCTTAATGCTCAAGAAACAAGCAGGTTCTCTTCCTGGGGGAAGACGGGCGTATTACCTGTCTCCTAGCCTGATTTTTAAGCTTCTGCACGAACTTTCTAACAAGGTCCCAGCGTGGAAGCGGGACTACTTCGGGGTGCGAAGTGCACAAGGGTGGTCTTTTTAGACCGGGTGGGATGAGGCCGCTCATGATTCTGGTGTCACTCTCGATAAAGAGACGGTGAAGGGCCTCCGACAATGGGCACGGCAGGGTTTAAAGTGCCATCAGTATTTAATGGAAGCCAAGCTTATTGCGGTCGGCCTGAGTTCGGGTAGGTTTCTTAGCTCAGGTTTCTTGTTTGCTTTGTTCTCTTGTTCTTTTCTAATGCCAAACTCTTTTCTGCAGGTGTGATGGACGCAGAGAGGACTCGTGGGGGGCGCCTGTTCCAAGGCATGAAGAGGAGGAAGCGGGTCGCCAAGCGAACTCGCACCGAGCTGCCCTAGGATGAGGAGCCTCAAGTTCCATGCCACTTACCGGAGGATCTGCCCAGGGAGCCCAAGGTGGCTCCTCCGATGCATGAAGCAGCCGGGATGCCTTATGCTGAGACCACTCACACGGGTGCTCCCGCCTACTCCAGTGCCCCTGCTTACTCTGGGTCTGCTCATGCGCGGGCTGGGCCCTCGGGCTCGAGAGCTCAAGTGGAGTTCAGGAGCGTGTTGTCGCTGAACTACGCTCTTCAGAAGAGTAGTGAGGCTACTTTCCCCGAGGAGATCGCGGCGTGGACCGATCTTCCATTAAATCAGGTCGCCTGTCGTGTCGTAACTCATGCTATGGTGGTAAGTCAAATTTCGTCTGCCTTCGTTTTCAATCTTTCTTCTTGTTGTCGCTCACTTGTTTCTTTTGGTAGGTGAACTCTTCTATTCACGCCTTAGTGGCCCAAGTGGAGAGGAGCTCGCGACAGGCGCGAGCTGCTGAGGCGGCTACTCATGCTGCTGAAGAGGCTTTTCGTGCCGCCGAGGCGAATATCCGAGTTGCTGAGGCGGCTGCTTATGCTGCCGAAGAGTCTGCTCGCGTTGCTATGGCCAGACAAGCATTGTCTCAGCGGGATGTCGAGGCCATGGGGGTAGTCGTGAAGCACATGGCGGACTTGAGGTTGGACCTGCAACATCAGGTCGAATATCTTCAGGAGGACGTCAGGGAGAAAACGCAGATCTTTTCCCAAGGTATTGAAGACGCCAAGAAGAAGGTCGTTGAAGACTACATTGCCTCTTCGCGTTTTGACAACCTGATGGTGGATTCTTACAGAAGGGGATTCAAGCTGAGCCGGTGGATGATCCAGAACACGTATCCCGACCTCGACGTTAGTGCCATATCCACTTCGTGTATAACTAAAGAGATGGCCAATGCTGCCGATGGCGAGCCGGATTCTGAGGGCGAGGCAGGGCCTTCAGGTGTTGTTGAAGTGCCTTCTGATGTGGAAGAAGTAGCTCTGGGCATGTAATTTTTTTTTTATGTACTCTCCTTTTTCTTGCAATGGAATAGACAATCTTTTTGGTTAAAGTGTTGTTCTTTTTTCCGAACTGATTTTTTGTCGAACTGATAATATGCCAATCTGTTTCTTGCCCAGGTTATTGTACTTGCGCGACCTGTTTCGGTGTTTAATACTTAGTCTCTGCTCCGCATCTTGGCCCTAAGGCTCTTGTAGCGAACTGATTTTTTGCCGAGCTGATAATATGCCCGACTTTTCTTTGCTTGCTTATGCCAAGGTTCCTCTTATTGGCTCTGCATCTTGGCCCTAAGGATATTGTAGTAATTTCATCCACTTC